>NW_008598123.1:0-2382 GCF_000691845.1 Merops nubicus
TGGGGCTGCGCCCCGGCCGCCGGGGGGACCGGTTCTCCTTCCCTGAAGAGGCATCTTTAGAGGGAGATTTAATTGGCTTTTTCTCTTTGTCAGTCTCTGATCTCCTAGGTTTTCTATCTTTGGACCGTGATCTTCTATCTTTGGATTTGCTTCTTAGTTCTGCTGGAGATTTAGACTTTCTGCCACGATCTCTGCTCTTGTTTTCATTCACAACCGGAGACTTCCTGCGATCTCTCGATTTGCTTTTGTCATCGGCCTTGTTTCTGTCCTCTGGAGGAGATTTAGACTTTCTGTTCTTCTCCTGAGATCGCCTTTTAAGCATTGGAGACCTAGATTTCCTCGTTTGATCTTGAGACTTACTTCTCTTATAAGGGCTTTTGGATTTCCTCCTCTCTTTTGACTTGCTTCTCGTCGTCTTCTCTTTGATGCCGTCGACTCCCGCCTTGCCTTTCTTTTTGTCAGACCTGTGCCTAGTCCTTTCTTTTGATTCACTCTTACTTGCTTTCTTGGAACTAGGTTTATTGTCCACGGGCTCCAGCTTCCCCTTAGTGCTGGCCTTGGCTGCAGGTCTCGTTCCATTCCGTGCCTTTTCATTGATCTCCCCCTCCTCCTCAGACCCCGACTCGTAGCCTTGCAGAATTAACCCCATCCCAGACTGGACCTTCCCTTCCATTAACTCGTTTTCAAGCTCAGCTTTCAATAACGCTCTTTGTTTCTCCAAGTCTTCCAGAGGAGCTAAAAAATCAATTTTAGTTCTTTTTGCTGGTCCATCTTCTTTGTCAGAGGCATCAGCTACCTCTTTCCGTTTATGTTTCTTATGCTTGTGTCTGTGTTTGTGTTTTTTGTCCTTATCTTCTTCTGAAGAGTGTTTGTGTTTCTTGTGTTTACTCCGGTGTTTGTGTTTCTTCTTTTTGTGCCGGCTGTGCTTGCCCTGAGGCTGCTCTGCCTCCGACACCTCCCCGTTCTCCTCATGGACACTCTTCTCTGATGCATCAGCATCCTCCACCCTGCAAGAGAGAGGAAACCAAGGTCAGCACCATCACCTCAGCGGGCCCCTTGCCTTGGCTGGGTGGTCTTCCCAGGACAGGGACTCACAGACACCTTAGCTTCTCCTTTGGGAGAATGAGACACGAATGACTGTGGGCACCAAGTCCTCCCAGCAGACACTTCCTCAGGGACAGGCAGCCCTGGCTGCAGAAAGGACTATGGTGGAGCAAAGGCACAGCAAACACACCAACAAACCCAAATCTGCTGCACCATACACTCAGTGTCTTCCCAGTTCAGGAGAGGATCTCTGAACAGCACACAGCGACTGACTCCCCTGCCTTGAGTTAACACACATCCTAGTGCCAGCAAAGAACCAGACTGCCCTGCAACAGAGTATTTCCTAAAACTGTTAATGCTTCAGTGCTCTAAAATGAGAAACTTTCTAAGGGAGCAGAGTCAAAAACCTGCAGAGTTCAGAGAGTTAAGCCAGAAGGCTCTGTGCTTTCCCTTCCACACCCCCAGGGCTGCTGCTGCTCACTGGGAGCACACAGAGGGGGGGTTTCCCTCATGTGCCTCCTCCTGGCTCTCCACACCGTCACCACAGGAGAGTGTCAGGAAGAAAGAGGACAAACTGCCTCTGAGTGAACTTACTCTATGTTGCACTTGGCACAAAAGACACAAAAAAGGAGAAAAAAGCATTAAATATAAAACTTTTTCAACTTGGGATTCTCAGTGCAGAGCAAGCACGTCGGTGACATTAGCTGGCTAAAGGGCTGAGAGACACCACGAGGAGAATTTTAAGGGAACTGGGCATCTTTCAAGATTTGAGTTGGATACAGTATGCTGTATAAGTCCCTGATTAAGACATGAATGGTACTTCAATACCTTGTAAAAGTTCAGTCTGCTCCACTAAGCCTTTCCTCTCTTAGTAGCAGAAAACGATGCTGAAATCTATGTGACCTGATCTTGTAGCCCCACTTCTCCTTACTCTTGAATTCAAGAAGAACGATAGGAAGTTCCCAAGGATCTCCAGAGATTCCACCCATCATTTCCTGCATTCAGGCCTCCTACCATCACTTTTCACCTGACTACTCTCAGTTACGTTTCTCCACCCAACACTAACTCACTTCTTCCTGTGCTCACGGACCGCGGGCACATCCAGCGCTCCTCCTGCGAGGAACAAAAACCACCCCAGCCTCAAACCGCAACTTTTACGGCAGAAAAAAACTACGGGAAGCAGTCGATACGGATAAAACATCCAACTAGCGAAGAGGAGCGAGAGAGAATTAGGGTGGCTGCTGCGGGAGAAGGGAGTGCTCGCGGGTGCCGACCCCCGGTCTCGGGGAGCTAACGGGGGTGCCCGGGACGCGGGCCGTGCGGCCGGCTGCCCGCCGG
>NW_008598124.1:0-539 GCF_000691845.1 Merops nubicus
TATGTCAAGAGCCATCGTGCTTCAGGGTGTTTTCAGCTGGGCCAGACGAGCAGAGTCACCTTCTAGGACTTCCCTGCAACCCCATGACCTTTTCTGTGGATCTGCATCCTCTGAAATCATGACCGCATGGGCTGCTGCCTCCAGCAGATGTAGAACCTTGCCCTTACTCTTTTTGGCCTGCATGAAATTCCAGTCAGTCCATTTCACCAGCCTGTCCATGTCCTCTGAACAGAAGCAGTGTCCAACCGTTTCACTGGATGTTATAAACAGGCGTTCATGGTGTTCATGGAAGCATTCAGCAGTATTGCTCCTAGGGCTGACCCCTACTATAAGACCCCACGGACAAGATGGGGACCTGTTGTGCAAAGCCCTTGTCCGCAATAGAATCTCCACCAGACAGCCCTGTGGGAGAGCAGCTGCCTTTGGAGTGTGAGGTCTCAAACTGCATGGGCATTGTTGGGATTCCCTCCCAGGGGCAGTTGCTGGGTGCTCAGATGGAGCTCACAGTGTGGGATATGAAGATCCTTGTGATCTCAAGG
>NW_008598125.1:0-32442 GCF_000691845.1 Merops nubicus
AAAAGCTTGAAATATTGCTTTTTCTAGTAGGATGCTTGTAGTTGAAAACTACTCAGTGTTTCGAAAACGAAAATGCGATTGCATTTTTGGGAAACAGTGTTCTGATTTGGTAGCTGTAGTTAGATAAAGGGCCTGACTGAAACCGTAGTTCCCAAGCTCTCTGCAACAGCCACAAGTTATGTAAAGTACAAAATGGAAAAAGAAAGCTCCACAAGAATCTATTCCAGTTTTGATTAATTCATGACATCTTCCTGTGGTTCAACAATCCAAATTTCCTGAACTTCAGTGAAAGCAGCTGCAGGGAGACCACAATAGTCTCATTTTTTAGTTTCATTTTCAGCTAAATATATAAATAACTCGACACAGAGATTTGTCTTTTATATTGCATTGCTTGATCTTCTGTCTGGCTTCCATTGGTGAGATATAGCACATACATCAGCAAGATAGACCATAGTCCAGTATAACATATTTATTGCTTATTACCTATCAAATACCAAAATAAAAGATTATGGTTTAAGCTATTTTTGAAAGATAATAAAATAGATTCACAGCTTACTGCTTTAATTCTTTTGACCACTACCATAGTTAAGCCAATTTCAGTCATGTGCTGGAGACCTCATTTCAGTATGTGGTTGCAAACATGTTTACTGTTGTTGAGGTTTAGACCCAGCTGGGAGTGGGAGCTGAGCACTGTGTGGCTGCTCACTCACGCCCTGTCCTCCAAAGGCAAAACCCAGTGGCTCAGATAAGGAGAATTTAATAGAACAACACAAGAGGAGAAGAAACACCAGTAACAATGATAATAGTAGTGAGAGAACATATAAAGTGAGTGATCTAAAACACACTGGCTGCCTAGACCTGCACCAACAACCTGGGCTAGAGACCTTCAGGCCAGGCCTGCCCTGCCCTCTGCTCTTAGATAGCAGACATGACATCAGTATGTTATGAAATAGCCCATTGGGTGGTTCGGTTGTCTATCCTGCTTGGGGCACCCTCTCAGCTTCTGGTGAAACTTGGCTCTATCCTGGTTGAACCCAGGACAACTACACACTGCAGGAAAATTGTAGCTGTTTGAAGTTTTTTGACTATGGTGAAGAAACGCTGTTGTGTAAGAGGTCCCAAAACTATTTGTAATGCTGTATGAATCTGACATTTTAGAAACAGCTGGAAAAATTCAGAAGTACTGTGTCTCTTTGTGAAGAAGTGTCAGCACCTACTAGGAATAACATGAATACTCCTAGCAAAGAGATCTCTTGAGGGACTCCATGGTGAGATACACCTCATTTCTGAATTCAGTCAGTCAGATGGAAACTTGAGACTAAATATTCAGCTCTGCTGTGATAGCAATGTCTCTGTCTGTGAATAGTAGCTTAATATGTAGCACATTAAATGTATTTATTTATGTAGTACTTCAGGAAGATACAGCAAAAATTAGTTACAAGGAAGGAACTCATCCTTTGGAAATGAAAACTTGTCAGAACCTCTGGATTGTTGCCAGCTGCCAGCATGATGAAGGAAAGTAAATAACACAGTGCAAATACCAATGAAGTGCTGCCAGTGAAGTGAGACCTTGAGACATGCAAGGCAGAGGCATGAGGATCACCATGAGAATTGTGTGAAGGGATCCTAGAAGACTTTAAATTCTTTAGGCTGGTAAATGAAGAGGAAAAGAAATAGGAGCATTGTCCACAAATGCATAGAGGGAAAAAAAAAAATCTAGAAAGCTAAGGAACAGTATTCACACAAGGACTTGTGGCCATGAATGAATTTACAATGGACATCAAAGCTAATAGGACAGTAAGGTCTCCTATGGGAGTAATGGGGAAACTGTTCTGACCTACTCTAGTGCTGAAGCACAGGAAGTTACTGGAAGAATACCCATAACACAATAGTGTCAGCTTGTCAGTTTTAATGTTTCTTGGCTTGCAGTAAGCAGGCTGGACTACCAAGGAAGGCAAGAAGGGATTGCCACAGAATTCGAGATGCTAAAAAATTTTTTGACAATTAACAGCTAAAAATTGTGGCAGTGAAAAGATTTTAAAGGCCTGGGTTGTATTTGTTTTGCTCTTTCTCTATTGGCAAGACATCTATTCCATTATTAGTACAACTGTAGTACTCATGGCACTGGCCATATTACCCCCTGATGGTCAAGGCAGAATGCACTGTAGTGCACCAGATTTGTACTAAATAACATTACCTTCTGTTACTTCACAGAGGAATAGTAAGCCCCACTGCTGCATGAGCCACCCTTGACTGTATGCCATTTCACTGACTGTATCACCTAGGACAAAATGGACAGAGATTGATGTTTAGATCTTGTTCAGACACCTCCCATGACACCACAGCCAACACCACTGACTCAGTGTAGAAGATAATCGGAGCGGAAAATTTCTTACCCACTCAGTGTTAACCATGGCTGGGCCAAGGAGGAGGTGATGTGTAAGTGTGGCAAGCCAGAATGGTGCCAGAATACTAAAGAGAAATAATCCTCCCAGCACTGTAAGGCTCCGCTACATACACACTGAGATGAGGCATTTTCCCCTTTGCTTCTTGGCTGGCAAATGCTTGAGCAGAAGTGAGATGTAGAAGGTAAGGCATGGAACCCCACCTTGACTTTCCACAGGGGTGGGAGGGAACAGTTTCCTGGAGCAAGAGCAAAACATACACTAAATGTGTGGGTGGGAGGGTAAGTGAGTGAGAGGGAGAAGAGGGGTGGGAGAGAGAGGAAGCAGGGAGGGTATTCTGGAGAGATCCTTCACCCTCTCCTTTATCAGCTTGCTCTAGCAGAAAACAATAAATTTGAGCCTGGGAAGTGCAGGTGTGTGAGGCTGCTTTTTTAGCATATACATTACAAGAGAGGAAGGGGTGAACTGGAGCAGAGGCTCAGCAAGATATTTGGTACTATTTGGCAAGATTTTCATCCCCTATGGTAACCAGTATGAGAAACCACTCAGACTTCTGGCAGCATGGCTTTCAAAACTCTGTGATTGGTGCTTCTGCTGTATTTCTAAGATCTGCTCTAACAGCTGGACTGCTCTATTTAATTTTTTGACTGTAATAAACTTATGAGAGTACAACAATTAGTACTTAAAATGGGTGAAGTAAGTATATTTTGTGTCTCTCAGTTTTTGGGAAAGAACAATCTTATCTTTCTGATTGAGCAATGGCTTGAAAGCAGCATGGGCTTGTCTTTCTGTGTTTCACTCCATAATTTCTTCAGAAGAAATTAAAGAGGAAAGTAAAAGGCTCTGTTTTTTTCTAGTCAGAAAGGACACCTTCAAAAAGCTTAACTCTTTATACTGAAATCTAAAGAGATACATTGGAGCTTTTGTAACTTATAAAACAAAGATATATTTTGTACTGAAGCAAAACACTGAAAATATTTTAGGAGACAGTCATCAAGCTTGATTGTCAGTGGGCTATGTTCTGGAAAGAGCAGAGAGCTAAATACATTGTGGAAGCTGAGAGTACAAATCCAGTATCTCCAAATGCTCAAAACCCAAAAAAGTAAAAGATTAATATGGGTCATTGCATAAAGGAACACGGACATAAAGAGAAGCAACAATGAAACCCCCTGTTATACAGCAAAAAGCCTTTTTTAGCTTCTTGTAGAAGTAGAATAATTGACCCAATCTGCAGTAAAGAGAGTGAACTTCAAACAAGGAAAGAAGAAACAAGTCCTACTGTTGAAATAAGTCTGATGCCAAGTGATGGGAGAGCTGGGTTCTCAACTGATGACAGGGTGCTCTCAGAGGCTTTTATGTAGTCTGAGTCATTGTGCAGCCTGTCTGTCACAGTTTCCATATCCATACAGGAAGCCTGGAAGAACATCTGGACCATGAGGAGCTGTATATGCTGAAGTGCTCTGCCTGCCTACCAGGTCCAGCAGGCAAGTCACAGAGAGCTCAGATTCATGAGAGCTTCTCTTTTCTGTTTCTGCCAAAGCTGCATTTGTGTCACCAACAAGGCTTAACTGGGAGGACACAGAGAGAAAGTAATAGTGTGTCACAGCTCCTTTATAGTGCCCACTTGCTGTCAGTGTGGAGGTAGCTGGGGAGAAAAAAGTTAAGGAGAACTTGGCTCTTATAGTGAATATTATTCAGTATTTGGCAGAAGTGTGGCTCTGTAGATTTAAGATGTTGTAGATTTCAGACATTACACACTTTTTTGAACCATCTAGTAGTAGCATTTGGGTAAAAAAAAACCAACAAACTTTTACCCTTCTTCCTCTTAACACAAACTAAGAAGTCAAATACTTTTTTTGCTCAGAACACATGAAGGAGTTTTTAAAACCTCAAAGGCTTTGATCCTTTACCAGGGGCAAAGTTTTTTCCCCTGTTCTTTTTACAAGAAAATGACCCGGAAATTTTTGAACCTAACGCAACAAAACTGTGAAAGGAAGGGATGATGATAGTGAGGTAGAGGAAATTCCTGTAAAGGAAACAGATTCAACACAGTGCACAGCTAGAACTAACCACATTTCTTATCATGTAGTGTGAGATGTGCAGGTAAGATTTTCAGATAGTATCTTAAAGGATAGCTTTTACCTTCAGATTTTAGCCCTCCCTAGCCCATCTACTTGACAGGTGAGTTGGTTTTACTGTCTTTGAATGTGCATTTTGAAGTAAATTGTTTTTAATTGCTTGGTCAGACATAATGGTAGTGTCTTATTAAGTACCTCCATTAGTTGTGTGTTTTGTTTTGTTTGTTTTTTTTTCTTTATAGGTATGGTGAAGCTTTTTTCTTCTCCTGTGTGGTTATTACTAATCTTACTCCTAGAATCAGATGATTGTTTGCCTTGCCATCGATGTGAGTCCAACACAAGACACAGGAGTTGATAGCTCTGATGCTGACATGATTTTCATCAGAAGCAGAAGTAAATGTTAAGACTGTGGCATGCAACTCGTTATTAGACCAGAGAGATCACAAAACCTGGGCTGGCTCTCAAGAAATTGATTTTGATTTCTTTTGCCTAAATTTTAAGTAAATACACAAAAAGAGCTATGAAACAGATATGTACTGTTTTCTTGTGAGAGTCCTTTAGGAGCTGAAACATAGGTAAAATAATGCAGTTCTTATTCATCTTATATTTTTTACCACAGGAAATTATGTGAAGACCACATTAGTTTCCTTTGTAAGCAAGTTACTTTCCAATTAAATTGCATCCTAAATCCCTAGAGTAAGAATATGATAAAATGGGTGTGTGCATGGCAAGAGAAGGCAGAGACACTCTTCATAATATGTTGCCCAAAGTAGAGTGCTTTCTTTTTCTGGCAGATACTGACCAAGATAAAATGTCACTGAATATATTGAGTTGCTGAATGATCCTGAGTCCACCTGCAGCACACATACACCTGAATGGTCAGTTTAAGATTATCCCCTTTCAGGTACACCCCTCCTTTGTAATTGATGTCTGCTTCTGATGTGAATTTCTGCCTTCCTTTCAAGTACACTTTTAAGACAACACTTCTTAATTTCACAGGCTGATGTATTTTTTAAGCACTATAAAAATACAATGTTTCCAAGGCTCTCTAATAAAAATGTTATCAGTCAGTGATCCAAAAAATTGTTAGTGGTATGTTTTCCCCTGCCTACAAATGCAAATTGTTAACCAAATCTTTAACATTCATTAGCTGACCCTGTCTTTCACACTTCTTCCACATTTGTGGTGAACTTTTGAGCTGGAAGGGTGTGTTGTTAGCATGGCAGTGGACTGGAGAGCAGAGAGATTATTCCTCACTGGCATTATTAAATGCTTTGCGAACGGTCACTTGATGTGGTTTCACTACACATAGCCTGTATGTCCCCAGATACAGGCAAATGGGCAGCTGGAAGAGAAAAGCTTCCACAGCTTATCCTGTGCCAGGTCCAGCACTCTTCAGATAGCTTCTGATGTCCTAACAGATTAAATGAGTCACCAGAAAGGACCCAAACTGTCACAGGAGAGGGCTGGACCATTTGCGTGGGACCAGGGGAGAGAGGAGTGGGGTGGACAGAGGCATAGGTGACACTTTCCCCTTTTGACAGTAGTGACACATTACATGAACTCACCTGGGACAGCATCACCTCAAGGGACTGCAGCACTGCATGACACACAAGGCTCTTGGGTCCTGCTTGCTGCTGGCACCAATATGCCTTTGCTGTGTGGATTGTTGGGTGGCATAACTCAAAGCATCACCCTTTGTTTTATAGAGTATTAATAGGTCTAGAGATGCAACCCTAATGAATGCCTTGAGAGAGATCTTTGCAGGTGTCATAAACCCAGCGTCAGAAGTCAGGATGCCTCGGTCCTTTTGCAGTGGGTAAAACAGTCTTCTTAAAGTTTAGGAGGGCTCTTGCACAGTGCTGGTAGGAAATTGTCTCTTTATTTAGACATATGTATTCTTGGAGTTTCAGAATGATTTTAAAAGGTGTATGGGTCAATAACAGCCGATCTGTTACAAAACACCAGGATGGGTTAAGACAGATGAGTTAACCTACCCATGTGACCTCTGAGTGAGTGTAAAAATAGATCATTCCGTTCACTTGCAAGGAATAGAGACACGCTGAAGAGAATGGTGACTAAAGTGCTCCTCTCTACACAGAGTACTTCTCTGAAAAAGTGCAGAGTGGGAGTTTTCTTCACCTCTCTTGCCAGCTCACTGTGCACTGGATGCTCCTTTGCTGCCTGCCTGTGTAAGGCATGTGTGATTTGCATGAAATGCCAGCAGACAAGGTCTAGCCTTTCCCTGACCTTTTTTTCCCTTGGACTGACTAAGTGCCTCTCAGGCAGCTGTGCAAATGCAGAGTCACTCTGTGGCCAAACAGGCAAAGAAAAAGGCTCCTTAAGGTCTCAGTTGCATGATGTGGATGTCAGCTAAGAACATGGCCTTTACACACTGAGATCCTGGATCAGGCACTCCAAAGGTGTCAATCACAGGAGCTGGACGTGTTCTTACTAAATACCCAAACTGAGCCATGGCTGTTTGAATATGCATGCTGGACAGCCTGCCTGAGAAGGCAAACCTCTTGGAGAGGCAAAACACTTCATCCATAGGGTTTGAGGTTTCACCTTGAACAGGATGCTGTAATATAGGGGTCTGGGTACAGCTGAGTGCTTTGTGGACCTGCTCCCAAATCTCTCAGCTCACAGATGGCACGCCACAGAGCTGGTACCTTATGGTGCTGTGGATTTACACTGTTAAACAGGTCTCTCTAGGGTCATTCAAACAGTGCAGCACAGCACCATGGGGCAGAAGTGAGGCCTGATGATGCACACACAGGTCAGTCATGGAGCAGAAGAAGAGGGTTTATGCTGCTCTGCTGATCCTAATGGACATCTTAGGGTATGCAATAAAGCCCACTAGGAGCACGTCTCTTGCCTGAAAGAGTTAGAACCAAAGACCTGGTGTCCACACCATACATGCTTTGAGGGTTTTACTTCTGCATAGTTCTACTCCAGTCCCATGGACTCAATGCCACCTGCAGCTGCAGAACATCTTTGGTTTAAGCCCCAAGGAATCCAGTTTAGGATGAATCCTGTCAGCCCTTAGGATACAACAGATGCAACAGAGCTCCATGAGTTTTGGTGCCAGTTAGGCCTTTCTCAAGTCTGTTGCTGATCGCTGTCTCCTCAGCGAAAGGCTGGTTTGTTTTTTGGTATCTTGTCTTTCATCTTAGAGGACAAGTTCCCTTTCTAACAGCAACAGCTGTTGAAAGACCTGCATTTCCACTCCAGGTATGGACTTCTGCATTGCTGTAGGTGTATCTTGGAAATCCACCTGTAAGCATCTTTTATCTATCTTATTGGAGTATTATTTGCAAAAAAAAAAAAAAAATCTGTCTTCCTCTTTTACAGAAAGCAAGATGGTTTTTAAAGAAAACATCTCAGAATATCAACCAAAAATGGTAAAGAAAATCACATTCACTTTGTGCTGGATCCTATCATTGTTTGTCAGAGGGGCAGAAGTTAGAGACATGAACTTGCCAGGTAAGAGTCTGCTTTGATGAGGTTTGGTGTTCATGATGCTTTCTGACAGCTGAGAAAAGACCACATTTTGCCATGCCTTCATGAGTTTTTCTTGCACCTGCTTGGGGAAACAGTTTTTCCTGGCCTTTCTGCAAGGTTTTTAAGTGTTGGTAATAGAGTTTACTCTAAATATGGTTGGAAATTCAGTTCCCTAATGAAAAGAAAAGGGCAAATGTAGAGGAGAATTTCTGAGAACCAAACAGACCAAATGAATTGCTTCTGTGACTCCCTGAAGTTTCCAGCAGCTGGGGCAAGCCTGTCAGGGGGGAGAAGGAAGAGAAAGGCAGGGTGAGACCAATATATCAAAGTCTTCTACCCACAATCAGTCTGGAGGAGCTTGATCCAATTTGGGTCACAGAGAGAAACCGAAACTCTGAAGAGTCTCCCAGGTGGGCAGGCAAGGAACTGAAGATTTCATGCCCTCCCTTCTGCTGAAGTGAAATAGTGCCATATTTTCAAGGGTTACCACATCCTGACTGCAGGAGGAGTTATGCAGAAAGGTCGGTTAGCCTTTAGAGAATTTGGGGTTAGGATGGGTGACCACAGCTTTCAGAATCCAAAAACTTGTTTCATTTTAGTGACAGCAACTGAAACATAAGAGGGGAAAGATTTGAAAGCAGTGAGACAATAATGCTTGTCATTCTTACCCTAAACAGAGCGTGGTGGGCAGGCTCTGCCTCTTCAGGTTTAAGGCAGTCCCTTCTCCATTAATATGAAGAGAGACAGAAAAGCTCCTTTTCTACAGTTAAGGTTTAACAGCATCTGTGTGAAAATCTTCAGCCCACTGAAAATCTTAAGTCCACTAAAAATCTTAAGCTATTTTCACATTAGGCTTTTGAAAAAGGCCTAATAAACATTTGGAAACCTTTGGATAAACTTCTGAGAACACTGGCAAATTCCATGTTTAAGGAGGTAAATTCTCTATTAGCCTAGTATCTGGTCACATAAATTATTTAACAAAAAGAAAGGTAAACTTGCATTTTGGTAGTATTCCTATTCATTATTTTTTTAAACTTGATGAGTGTGTATTCTCTCAGACAGCACTGATGTCTTACTGACCTATTTTTCAGGATGTTCCCACGTTAAACCTCTGTGGTATCGTGCAATTAGTGATGAGGAGTTTGTTTTGCAATGTGCTTTGCCAGATAAAGATTCTACCCATATGTATAAACACTCGCTTCTGAAGCAACACAAGGTGGAGTGGTTCTGGCATCCAAAAGATACAGAGCCATTGGAGGCTATCAAGGAAAGCTCTAATCCTGCTCTCCAAGGAGACACACTCTGGTTTAAACCAGTAAGGGAAAATGCTTCTGGAGTGTATGTCTGTATGATATGGTATGTAATGAAGCAAAGGGCTTTTATTTCTATACAGGAATTAATTGCTTTGGTTTGTGTATTAAATGGTTAATTTTTTTTTTTTTTTCTTCCCCCTGCATTACTCAGGGAAAAAATGCCATGTCTCAAAATTGTTTTGGAGGTTCAGACAAAGAAAGTGGCAAAATGTTCAGGTTATGACACAAATATTCTATATCTTCTTGCTGGCATCGGGAATTCAATAACTTGTCCTGGGACAAAATGCTACAACCATATAAAGAAACCAGGTGTAAAATGGTACAAGGTAAGGGTCACCCTCTTAAGCATTCAAAAAAGCTTAGAGGAGGGAATGCTTTAGGCCTAGTTAATGCTCATGTGCCATAGGCTCTTGAACTCTTCTTCTGCACACAATGTAGCCTGAGAAATGCAACCCAAAAGCAGAATCTTGAATTGCTACATATCAAGTCTGTAAGTAAGAGTTTAGAAAAAAATTTGCTCCACCTGAAATATTATACCATGAAATAGAAACCTAGAAATGCTTCATCTTCAGTTAAGAAATTGAAGTAGTCTGTTGAATTTTATTTGAGAATCAAAATAGGCTCTTTAGAAAACTGACATATGATTCAAATTTAAAATTTTAAGTTTTGTTTTGACATTTTAAATTCTGAAAATCTCAAATATACCAAAGAAAAAGTGGCTTTGTTAGAAAGAAAACTATTTTAATATTAATGTTTCAAACTGTTCTTTCCACGGCTCCTGTTTTTAATGAAACACTATCCCACTGAAAGATTATTGGCTTACTCTTTTTCAAATGACCACTAAATAAAATATTTGCAAGATGAAATTTATTCCTATTGTGTTTGTAAGGATTGCAATATACCATCTAAACCTGTATAAATGAGAAAATTGAAATAGCTGAAAGTTCAATAGTGCATTGTACTGCCTGGTATTATTTACATTATTTATTCTATCAAGTGGAATTATGATCTGGTCAAAGTTACTCTTCATTTACTTTCAAACTTTAAATGAGGTATATCTTTACCTACATCTTGATCTGAAACCCACTGAATTTAAGGAGAATTTTTTCCACTTTGCATTGCTGGATTTTTCTCTGCAATATGATTTAAGGAAAATACTTAGTGATCTCAGACAATATGAGTACGTTAAGCTGAAAAATAAGGGTGCTTTTCAAAAAATAGTCAGGTATCATCCTTTTAAAAGTAGTGACAGTGTTGTCAGTCTCAAAGAATCCAAAACTATTATTTACTTCTCATAAAAGCACCTGAAAATGTTTTCAAAATAATTTATTTACAAAATAAAAAAATACAGCCCATCAAAAGAGTGATCTTTTTTGTTGCCCTTTACTAATAGGAGTTTAATTTAGATTAGGCTCATGACTGCACATTTCTCTCAGCAACTACAAATTTTAAATACTATTTAAAAAGACAGTGGTATTCACATATAGAGACTACAATTTTTTTATTAGAGCTTGACAAATGTCCTCAGACTCCTGATAAATATTTTGTGCAGTTTTAATGGAAAGAGTTTTACTTAGCTCTACCTACTGCCATGGCAATCTTATCCAAATATCTTCTTAAAATATAATTTCATAACAGCAACAATAACAAAAAAAAAAAGGACTTCTAATTTCTTGATGTTCTTTCTGTCTTGTTAGGATGGTCATCAGATAAAACATATGAAAAGCAGACAAAGCCTAAAGCTTAAGCCTAATGAAATCTACTTGAATCCCACCTATGACAAAGATGCTGGAATATATGTGTGTGATTATACTCTTTCTGACAACTCTACCAAGTGGACAATGAGAACAACAGTAACAGTAGAAGTAATTGGTGAGTACTATAATAACTCAGAATAAAATACTTGAATTAAGTATGTTTTCTTTATTCTTTCCTACCCTGTTTGTCTTTTTTTCTATCCCTTGTTCTGAAAAAACCATAAGCTGAATTAGTTACATGATCATTAAAATCCCCTTCCAACTATTCTGGGGACACCTTGGGACATTGACTAGAACATTCAGGGTTCAGGAATAACATGTAGCATACAATATCATTATTTTCAAGACCTAATTCTGCCTTGGATTTATCTTAGTTCATAGAATCATAGAAACCTGTAGGTTGGAAGGGACCTTCAAGATCATCAAGTCCAACCATTGAGCCATTAGGGCTTTAAAGTCCTCTGCTAACAGTTCCTAACAGTGGGGATCAAATCTACAAAAGAATTTAGATCTCTTGATCTGGGAGTAGAATCCATGAAACTCCAGTTGCTGTCTGTGTTCTCCACGTACTGTAGGAGGAGAGTTAGGAAGGTATTTGCATATTAGGAGAAAGGAGTGCTTGTCCTGCATGGCAAATGTGGAAAAACACAGTGTGTCTCAATCCTACCTCTGTCCCTGCACTGGAGGCTTATGGGAAAGTAGGAATCAGGTAAAAAATCATTCCTTGTGGCATCAATAAGACCTTCATTTTTTTCACTTGATAGTGATGAGGAAGGTGATCTTGGTGGGGTCACTGCCTTTTAACTGCTCATAACTTTTAACAGCAGAGGAAACAGGAGACCTGGGAGCACTGTGACTCATGTGCAGTCTGGGGGAAGGCATCACTGCCTGTATGACTTCTTCTTTTAGGCTTTGTATGGATTACTAAATAAAACTGGCCAGAACTCTATAGTACAATGATATGGCACAGCATCATATTCTCTTTCCAATTGGGTGACCTTCTCTGTAATATTTGCTGTCCTCTGCTATCCTTCAGGTGAGGCACAGACATTGATTGGCAGAAAGCTGTTGGAGAGTGTCAACCCTGTGCAAGGGACTATGCTAGCAACTCAGGATCAGAAAAGAGTTTTCTAAAAGAGAGATGTGGGTATACTTGTCACCTGGTATCTGTAGTTGAGTGCTGAAAGACACTCCAGTCACTCCAGTCAGTCAGGTCCCAGAGGAACACAGCTATGTTGACATGCTGAGCTGGATGAGCTCAGTGCAGATGTTTCTGTATGACAGCAGCACAGCACCTATTCTCAGCATCCTGGTAGGAAGTGGGCCACTCTGCAGGAGGGAGAACAATCTAGGGAGCAAGAGAAGGATGTCAGGGCAGACAATGCAGTCCCTAAGAAGTCATGGCAAAAATCCATACACCCCATGAAGACAGGGCCTGGAAACTACATCTCACCAACTTCTGAGACCTAGATATGCTGGGTTACACTGTCTGGTGCTCTTTCAGTCTTTTCTCTGGCTATATTCCCCCAATGTTTTCCAAGCTGGCATGGATATACGAGCTCTGCTTTTATTCTGATTTGGATGGCCTAATACACTGTGCTTCTCAATTATTTTCCCTCACTTCAGAGCACAGTCATAAAAACCTTTGAAAGGTGCTATACACATATATACTCCCTCTGAATATTGCATACATTTCTCTGCTGTGGCTTGGTTTAAAAGAAAAAAAAAGTGTCATGTAGCATCATTTCCTGCAGCAGGGGACTTTCCTAGAATATCAGAGCTGTGGGTTTTAACCCCTCCAGGCTGTTTTTCCAGAGCCTAGGTAATTATTTAGTAGATTGTACAAAGCGTGGGTGTCATTATCTGTGCCCTTTGGCAGCCCTGGTTTTAAAAAAGCCCCGTGGTTATTTTAACACAAGTATTTGTGCTTGTGAATGAGATGTGTGTGCTGTGTGAGTGCTTACTGGGCATGGAACGGGGCTTGCCAAGGAACCTGTGTAAGCACTGGTAACCCCTTCAGGGGGTTTTGCAAGGGAGGGGAAAGTGTCCCTAATTTCTGAATCCTAAATAACCTTAAGTGCAGGACAGACAGTGAGCTCCTCAGCTCATGTAAGACAGCAATGCCTCAGAATAGCTGAGATATGAGGTCTTTAAGTAGCTACGTGAGTTTTATGGTCAGAACTCCCTTACCTGTGCTCTCAGATACCTCAATAACTGTAAACCATCTTCTTGGACTTAGGTGTCTGAATTCCACTTAACATTTGATAAAGCAAATTCTGTAGTATATTTTCTCTGTTCTTCTGCACAGGCTAATGATAATATTATAGCTATTAATAGTATTCCTGTTCATTGCAGCAAAAAACACTATTCATCCACCCAACCTCTTGTATCCCAGTGGTGTGGTGATCCTCGAAGCAGAGCTTGGTAAGTTTTCATTCCTCATCTGAAAGTGAAAGATAATGTTTAAATGAGATACTGATAGATAATGATAAGCCTTGATAAAAGTAAACCAGATTTTCTCTCTAGGAGTACAAGAATTTTATCTAAAATGTAGGGTTTTTTCTTGATAGATATCTACGTGTATATTAAAGGAAGCGTTATATGTTGTACAGATCTCAGGCTATTTAAGGCAAAAATATTCTGGTGACCTCCATGTATGATTTTGCTGTGTTAATTTATTCCAGGAAAGCCTCTTGAACTGGAATGCCGGGTACAGTTTGGGTTTGAAGCAGTTTCTTCAACGAGGGTAACATGGAAAAGAAACAACAAAGAAGATGATACAAATGAAAAATTGAATCAGGAAACAAGGTAGGAAAACCCACAGCAGGCTGATTACTGCTATGGTCAGCAACTGTAAAAAGCTTCTACAACAACTCTACTGAATACATTTTACTGGAAGGAATTCAGAAAGCTCTGTTCTTCAACATATTAATGTACATGTCCATGAGCATGTGACACTCCTGTGCACTTCACATACAGAAGCACATACTGATGTCCATAAAGTCAAGAACTCAAACTTCCTGCAGAATCTTAATTGGAACTAACCAGACCTTGCAGACAACACCATGTAGGTGAAAGTTTTCCTCTGACGTGGGGATAACCCAAATAGTCAACATGCTTCCCTTCCTTCCTGTAGTTCCCTGTGTCATTCACTTATGCAGTGTCAGACTTGGGCGAGAAATATAGTGGAGGCAACACAGGCAAGTGTATCTTTCACTAAATGGCCCCGAGTCACCCTTATGGGAAAAAACTTCTGTACAGCAGGGGAAGAAAAAGCCCAGCTGTCACTGCTAAAATGAAGTTCTTAATAGGAATTCTATGGGAACAAAACAAAAAATGATGATATCTGCCCAGAAGGGTTGTGGATTCTCCTTCTCTGGAGACATTTAAAAACCTCCTGGATGCATTCCTATAGACAGGTCCAATCCTTGCCCGGGCTCATGCCTGTGTATCTTGAGTTAGCAGAGGCAGGGCCATGGTAGACTGTTACTTTGCAGTGGCATGATGTGAGGTGCCTTTGGGACCACCCAGAAACACCTGCACTTGTGGCTTTCAGAGAGAAATGCTGAGACTCAGAACCCCTGGGTATTCTTGAGTGGCTGCAGACACAGGTCTGCTCCCCACAGCCCCCACTCAGTCCCAAAGGGATACCTCAGTTGCCTCTTTGTTTCCTATACTTCTGTCACTTATATGTGTCTTGTGTTGTTTGCCTGTCCTGCCCTTGGCCTTTTTACCCTTGAACAAGAAGCTGTGCTGCTTAGTCTTTTTGCCCAGCTAGTCCTCTCTTAGGGCTCCTTTTTGAAGCTTCATTTTCCTGCATTTCCTCTAGAGGATTTTTTTACATCTTGGTAAACCACAAATAATCTCATAGAAGTCCAAGGGGGCTATATATTTAAAATAGGCAAGTGCTTAAGTATTTTGCTGAGTTTATGAATCTTTCAGCCTGCAGACCTTTGATGTTAGTGTTTTCTGACAATGTGAAAACCAAACGGAAGTTCCAAACCAGAATATTGCATCACTGTTAAAAGTTCAAGCTGATTGTTAAGAAGTTGTGAGCTCCTCTTTCTTTGTATTGAAGACATTCGGGGATTGTGTGAATAAACAGCAAAAGCATCATGCAAATACAGCCTTCTTCTCTTCAGTGTTTATCAAAAAGGTTTAAAGGGGCACACACTTCTCCATGTTGCAAAACTGAAAGAAGTTACTGAAAGGGACCTCAGAAGCAACTTCACCTGCTTTGCAGAGAATTTGATGGGGAATGCCACTGCTGTGATCCAGCTGAAAAGAAAACAGAGAGGTAAAACTATTGATGGAAGATTATTTGTGCTTGAAGACACATTTTAATTTTTTTCACTGCTATGAATTCATTCCCCACTGGCACTGGCTTTTTAGCCAGCTGCAGAAGTTTCTTGAAGCTGGATGGGAAAAGTTTGATTTGTCAGATGTCTAGAAAGGCACATTATTCTGAGGACTACTCAGAAGAATGGGGCTATCTGAGGAGTTAACTGCAGGTAGGAGGACCAAGTGGAAGCTGGAGAGTAACTGGGAGGAAGAAGAGGAGAACATTAATAGGCAATCTACTAAACTGAAGCAGAGTGGATGCTGAAAGCAATAGTATTCCTTGATTTTCATAGGGTAGTTCTGTTTGTTTCCCCTGTTACCATAACTGATATGAATGTGGCAGCCTTTTCAAGCAAAGGCCAAAACCAGAATCAGTGTGTAAACTAAACCATTGAACTGTAGTTCCCAGTGGAGGTTCACCACTGGAATGGCACCGAAAATCTCCAGCAGGGCACTGTGTCCAGCTGTTTGTGTTCTGATGTGACTTCTCCATCTCAAGTGACGAATTCTTCCAGCTGTGCTGAGTGTACCACAGACCATTTTCTCTGTGCCTTCCATCACAGATTGGCTGTGATACCATCAAGATGCCATCAAGTAGATACTTTTCAAAAAATGTCCCTGATAGTGAACAGAAACTCTGTGTTACAGTTTGTAGCTAAATTAATTCCTACTTCCCTAAATTTTGCCAGCAGGGCAAGAATAAGGATTGCGAGATCATTTGTCCCCATCTCTTGAATGAGTTTCTCATTTAAGTATCAACATTATTTTGGAAAGCCTGAATTGTGATGGACTCTGTTCTTTTCTTTCTACAGTGTTTCTCCTATACATACTGTGCAGTGCCATTTCGACCCTCTTTGCATTCCTTTTGTGCACTGCCTTTATCTACCAGCACTGGATTGAAATAGTGCTGATGTACCGAAGTTATCTGGTCCACAATGAAACTACAGGAGGTAAGAAATATTGTATGATAATTATTTTTCTTCAGTTTTTTGACTGCCTTTTGCCATGTGGGTTGATCTGATACGAATTAACCATTTAATTAATTTCTCTTAGTAATCCTGTTCTTTCTGAGATGATACAAATGCTATTAAAGCTAGCAAGATGCTCTGTGGATTCAGATGGAAAAAAAGCCAGGTAGCATGGAAGAAATATCTAGCAGCAACTGAAATGCCAGTTAGCCTTTTAACAAATCCCTAATTTACCCATAGAAGATTAGAGTAAGAAGTTGAATTGTGGCAGTCCCTTTGCAGGGAATACTATTGCATCTCCAACATTTGAACCTCATTCTCCCAAAGTGTTCAACAGAACCTGTGAACAAGAATCAAATGTCCTTGGAGAACTAAGTAAAGGACTCTATTATATTATTGTGAAGGTGTCTACTGCATTTTTCACTTGAAGCCAAATAATTTCTCAGATGAAAAAAAAAGAGAGAAATAAGATGATACAGGGCAACAGCTGAGAAGTATCAATTTGGGTAATACTCATATTTCCTTTCTAAAAACTATGTTAACCTTCTTGACATTTACACCAGACTGATCAGCTTCCAATATTTCAAATGTCTCCAATAGCACCGGCCCATCATCTCAACTAAAATGTCCCTCCAACATAGTAGGCATTGTAAAAACGTATCAGAAATTACAGTGCCTACTTCAAAGAATTTAACATACAATTTTTTTTACATCTGATAGCATGTGCCCAAGGAAGTTTTTCTAAAAATTCTTGTATCCTGATGCAGCTTCAGATACAGGTGTCCGAGTCTGCTTTTGTGTTTGCGTGTGTATATGTAGATTATACATGAGTGTGAAAGATCTATCTAGTTATCTATAAATACATATGCAATGAATCAATTAATTGCCCTTTGGAAAACATTTTTGTGAACCCTAAGGCAGGTGTCAAAAATGATTTGGGAAATCACTCAAAATTCCCCTCTATCTGGTAACACACTGATATAAGAACCTCTGGAAAGTCCCTTTGAGCTCACCCCATAATGTCAGTAGGACAGAGATGGACCTGCCAAGATCTGTGCCTTGAAGTTGAAGATGCTGTTAGGTTCCACTGTGGCAGCCTCTGTCCTGCTCCCTGAGCCTCATGTTCTGCATGCACGCAGCACCCTTTGGAGTGTGCAGACCAACTGTGCCTACCTAGATAGTTGTCTGTCTAAGGTGAGTGGCCACAAAAGGTCTTCTCACCTGTAGGATTATATCCTTCTCACTTCATGTGGATGCATATCAAGTCACCTGAGGTCTGAAGGGGCTTTCTCACAGAGCAGCAGTTATGACTTAATTTTGCCATTTTTTCCATTCCATCATTTCTTCTCTTCCATCCTTCTTTGATCAGAATCAGGGAATTGCAGAATCCCACAAGCCTGGAAGGGACCCCTGGGAGTTGTCTGATCTCAGACCCTGCTCAAGGCAGAGCCAGCCTAGGCCAGGCTGCTTAGGACCCTGTGGACAGAGGGTCCACAACCTCTCTGAACAACATGCTCCAGTGTTTGACCACCCTCACAGTTCAGACTTTTTCACAAACATCTAATGAAAATTTCCCTTGTTGCATCTTGAGTCTATTGCTTCTACTCCTATCACAGTACACCTCAGAGAAGAACGTCACCATCATCTCTGTACACTCTTATTTAGTAGTTGAAGACAGCAGTAAGGTCACCTTTTTTCTCATCCCTCTCTAACCCTTCTCAGCCAACTCAAATATACCTCTTAAAAATCTGGTCTTCTTCCACAAGAGGAAAGAAACAATTCAGAAGCTGTCATACCAATATTTATATATAATGAATGCAGTTGCTTTTCTTGACTCAGGTACTCTTCATGTCCTACCATCTGGACATCTTAAATGTTTGTATCAGAAGTTGATTGAGTTGTAATTGCCTTTCTGTACAACTCCAGAGAAAAAGAAAAATCCTAATGATGCTTAATTAAAAACAATAGTGAGTTTTTTTAACTCACTATAGTAATAGTATATTATAAAAAAAAAAGGTGCTGTATTTATTATCAGTCATTCTAATAAGATTGGAGTGACCTCTGTGGGTGAAATGAGGAATATCTGGTTTGTAGTACAATTGATTGTAATTTAAAAACTGTTTTCAAAGGTGTTTCAGTTCAGGGTGTAGTTGAACTGAAGTTCAGCTAAACCAGTGTAGTGACCTGCTGCCCCAGTTTGAAGTCCCACACTGGTGCTGCCTGCCTGCTGCTGGTGATTCACTCTTGTGGGCATGAACTGGCTCAGCCTGGCAGAAAAATAACTCAGTAAAAGGCAGCGAGGAGCTAGCAAAGTGAATCAGCTTCCTCTGTTACCACAAGAGCTTCACCACTGCTAGAAGGAAGCGGTGGAAGTGTGTGGGGAGGAGCAGAGGGGAGGAGTGGAGATAGAACTTCTATTGTCTGATCATATCCCTGGCCTCTAAACTTGGTCTGCATACCTGTTTTGATGACACACTTTCTGCTACGTGCTGGTTCTGAAGGTATCTGTCCAACCCCAGCTCACACACGTCATCAGCTTTCCATGTGCATTTCCTTTGTTCCTTGGATTCTAGATCTCGTGGGAACCTGATGGATCTAGCTCAGGTTTCTGATCCTAATCTTACTTCTGTGGATAGAACTATAAACAGCTGAATTTCTTTCTGGTTTCTATTAACTGTATTGACATGACCCAGCTCAGCTGATTGAGCATAGGTGTCTGATGTCATTTTTACTGCCTGAGGATGTCCTGCCATTCAAAAAGATTTGAGTCTCCAATAGCTTCCCTGTCAAATTTGGCAGTCCAAAGTACACCTCCAATGGTATCAAGCAACTACACATGGGAAACTGGGCTGAGTCTGCTGTGCCTTCTCCTATCACCATATCACCAGCCACTCCTTTTGTTTCCCTTTCTCCTCCCTCAAGTGTAGTTCCAATTTTATTTAGCAAACAGCTTTTCTTGTAGTCAAGAATGGGCCTAACTCAGATCATTTGTACCAGGGTGCTTCAAAGATGAGAAATTTCTGTATGTATTTTTCATCTGCACCTCACAAACATATTCCTTTAATGAGACTGAAAGAAATTTCAGGAACTGGTCAACATCTGAGCTAGTATTTGGATCAGACTTGGGCTTTGCTACTTGTACCAGTCTCCCTGAATAAAAACATAACAGTGTATGAAAATAATATATATTTTGCAAGCAACTGATATCTAAGAACACTGTATCTTTAAAATTCACTATATTTTCAAAGTAGGTTGTGCTTTGACGAGTATTTTTGGAATCAGCACTGGGGCAAATGAGAGAAAAGATTTGGAATCATTCCCTACAACATGGATTTTGCCTGGAAAAGGACAGATCTTCCTCTGGTGAAAATTGGACCATGTTTGTGAAAATGCAGAAAAATGCCTGTTTTGTACTTCCTAGAGCTAGTAATCTGTAGCTTCCTTATTTGCTTTGGTAGTGTACGTCTACAAAATTTGCAAGACAGTGAGGTATAAGGGTTGGTTTTGGCTGTACTTCATGAATAGGTGAAAATTTTGTGTTTTGCCTACTTAGAAATAAAAGGAAAATGAGCATTAAGAAAGGAGTTGAATGTTTCAGACACACTTGTTAATGTATGCAGTGTTCTTTATTTATTTTAGATGGCAAAGAATTTGATGCATTTGTGTCCTATGCAAAACCAGACTCTTCTGAAAGTGACTCTACTTTAATTAGTGAGGAAAAATTTGCCCTAGAGCTTCTTCCAGACATGCTGGAAAATAAATATGGGTACAAGTTATGCATTCTTGAAAGAGATATTCTTCCAGGAGGAGGTAAGATCCCTGTAGATGGTACAGAATCCTCAGTTCTTTATAAAATCGTTTTTCACTTTCCATAAAAACTGATGCATCAGATCAGCAAATGGTGTATTTTGGTACCAGAGTTTCTGCTGAAATCTCATCATGTTTGATCTTTATTTCTGCCTTCTGCCCCATCTGAGTGTGGTCACTGGGGAGCTACTAGGCTGAGACAAAGCTCCTTGTCCAAGAACTTCTTTGCAAGCAGACTCCATTCCCTGAAAAGAAGACCCCAAATATTTCACTGGTTACTTTCTGAGCAACTTTAGTCAGTGCTACCCGCAGTAATTCGAAAGCCCTCAGCACCTGTCCCTGGGAGGGACAAAGACAAACCCAAGTGTCCCTTGAGACCCTGTTCGAGTAGCAAGAAAGTGTGTCAGATTTTCAGCTGTATCCTCCACCTCCTGAGCAGCAAGTTTTCTCCACCCTGTGTAAGAATGGCCATGATAGAAAATATTTCTAGGGGTTATGCGATTGCTCAGGAGTCCTATTTTTGCTTTTCCTTATTTCTGGGTTTTAGCTGCTGATAAAAGACCTGATAAGATAAAAAGTCTGTTACAGAATGCACTAATGTTCATAATTTCTCCTCCAGCATACACAGATGAAGTTGTTACAGCAATTAAACAAAGCAGACGAGCAATAATTATTTTGAGCCCAGCCTATGTCAGTGGACCGAGCATCTTTGAACTGCAGGCAGCAGTGAACTGTGCATTGGAAGATAAAAAGATCAAACTAGTATTAATAAAGTTCCAGGCTTTCCAAGAGCCAGAGACTTTGCCTCCAGTAGTGAAGAAAGCTCTTCGGATTTTACCAGTCATTACCTGGAAATCTTCTATTTCTGCTGCTCCAAACAAGAAGTTCTGGAAATATATGCATTACCACATGCCAGTGAAAACTACTGAAATGTTGAGAAATTGCAGCCTAAAGGGATTTTTCCAAAGGTTATTCAACCTGATCTATCGATAACAGAAATCTCACAGAGGAATGACAACAGGCTAAGAAATGGTGATGTGGTTGTGGAAGATCTTTTCTACATGCACTGACAATTGTGGGCTGTCACTGCAGTCAGCAATAGCTCACTCCAAAACAGTGAGAAGAACTCCTGTGTGACAGTCCTGCAGCCCACAGGAAAACGGTTGCACTGCACACAACTGTAAATGTGAGCTATCTTTCATAAATTACTATGTTATTGTTATTTTATTGTATTTATTATATCCTTTTGTTGTGATGTTGAGACATACATGTGAATGTTTTGCTCTTTGCACTGTATTTTTTTCTGGAATATTTTTATACTTGTTTTCTATAAAAAGATTTAAAAAGGGAACTACAGAGGAAGCTTGGAGTTTAATTTCCCTGTGCAGTCCAGTGGGACAAATCAAGACGCTTTAAATAAGTTACCTTCTCCTGTGGGAGCACCAAGGAAGTGCCATGAAAGACCTGGGTTTGTCCCACCTCATCTCCAGGCACCCTGCAGTCTGTGTGTATGGCTGTAGCTAAGTGAAATGCAATGGTGAGTGTTAAAATCTGAGTAGGGGACCCACAGATCTGGTGTTCTGCTGACGTCAGCTGGCCTTCAAGTTAACAGTTCCCTGGTTTAGAATGCTAATTGAATAGTTCATCTGCCAGATTCCTTGTTGGAAAGGGACTTCAAGAAATAGTTCCGTTAACAGGACCAGTAAACTAAGAGAGGAACAACTCTTTGTAAGCAGGCTCAGCACTGTCTGTGTAATTTTGTGTTGGGTTCAAAGCCTTCAGTGGAAGGACTGCTGGTGGTGCTGTGGGGCAGAAGTAGAAGATAGTGTGTCATGTAGAAACAAAGCATGAAACAGCATCACTGGCTGTACCACAGAAAAATCTGACACTGCAGTTGCACCTGCACTGGGGATTTAGGTCAGATGATGATAAGCTTCTGAAGCCAATTTCCCATTCGAGTGCCACCACTTGTTGCATTTTGCTTTGCACTACAGATCATCACAGGTGCACACACTGGATCCCTTTTCACCCAAAGTCAGGTGGAAGATATTCTACACCCGTGAAGGGACATTCAGCCTGTGGGGTCAGCTGCTCTGAAGGAATACCCTCCCAAACACAGGCAGTGTAGACATGAGCACCTCAGCACTATTTCTTTTAGGGTACCTCTCTGTTCTCTTTAGTCTGCGCTGTTTTCCAACACAACCAAATTAGGGGGTAATTTGGATAATTTTTTCAGTTAATTAAATTTATTCACTTCTAATGTATGTAATACAGGCTTTAGCAGCTTCTAAGCAGCACTACTGTGTTTGCACAGTTTATTATCCCAGGACTAAACATGACAGTTTTTGTGGAGGAGGACAGAGCCTGACCTTTTAAAAACATGTTCCATAAGGGCGAGCGTCATAGTTGTCCAGTAAATTCCTTGCTGGCATGAGTAGAACAAACGTCAAATACAAGAACACCCTAGATCCAGTTTTAGGGACTTGATGGGACTCAGACCGTCCTCTTTCTATCATAACGTGCTAAGTTACATATATCCATTTGAGAGAACCCACTTCTAAACGAGAATGTGCGTTGTGTGGTCCTCCACCAGATGTCCCTACTGCGAGCTCTGCAGAGCCCATGTATTTACACACCAAGCAGTTTTGTTACCAGGTGAGACAGGACAAGTGAGCAGTGCCAAGTGTGGTACCTGAGGTGCCAGTTGTGCTGGGGAGGCAGATGGGCTGGGAGGGCAGAGGAGGAAGATGTGGAGCAGGCTTTCCTTCCAGTCCTGTGTGCCAGTGTCTCTCCCACCTGATGCTCTTTACTTGTGCTGCATTTAAAGCCTGAATCTTTGCAACTTTTTTTTTTTGTAACAGTGGGGAAAAAAATCAGAGTGACTGGATAAATAACGTCACATCAGAGTGACTGGGTAAATAACGTACTTGGAAAAGGCTTTTTATTCTTTAGCAGTGGGATGCTGTGGTCAGGGTTTATCTGCAGCAGAGGAACCTGCAGAACCGGTATCTTCACACAAACTCCAGGTCCGCCTGTAACTCAAGGAACAAGACAGGCACATTAGGGCTTTCAGAATGACCTCTGATAGGCAAATGAAGTAGCCCTGAGGAAGAAGCAGCTGTGGCTCTGAGCAGGGCGAATGAACAGGCGTGAGTGCTGCACACCTTCATGTACCCACTACAGCAGCCCCAGCCCCAGACATGGGCTCTGCCACACTTGCACATGCAGAGACTTTGAGCTCTTTGCTGTCGCTGCTGGGTCTGGTATGTTCTTCTGCTGCTGCTTATGAGGATGAGCCCAAACTGAGCCAGAGCTTCTTGCCTCACTATGAACCTGATCCCGGGGGTGCTGTTGACTCCTCACAAGACACAAGGCTACAGGTTTTCACAGTGGACTATGACCATGTGCAAATTCCCTATGAAGTTACTCTTTGGATCCTCCTTGCCTCTCTAGCAAAAATAGGTAAGTAGAAAATGGGATCTTGTGTCCTTCTACCTTGGCAAAAAGTTTACAATAGACCATGTAACCAAGTCTCTTCCATGTATTTTTGTAGCTGGGATTGTTTTTACAGTTTCTGTCCTGAAATGAACAGGTGCATTCATTACCATGACAATGACAAAATTGTCATGACAGATTTTGGAAGCTGTCACTGCTATAAAAATCAGTAACACCAGACTGACTTCAAGTATATTGAATTTAGGGGAGAAAAGTGGGAAGAATTTTTCTGTTGTGCAAATAATAGGAAATATTTCCCTGTGAGCCTTTGTTTTACGTATTTGGTGTTTAAAGTTGCTCAGAAAGTCATACCAGAGGAGAGGCACTGAGGGTCTAAGAGGGTGTAGGTCATCAGAAACAGAGGGTAGTGTGTTTTGAATACATATCAATATACCTAGCTTCTGTGAAAGACCCATGTAGATATCTGAATGAAGAAAGACAACTCACAGAGAAGCAGGAACTAAACTGACAATACAAAAATTATTCACCATGTGTCTTACACATTTTTTTCAGGGCTGGGGTCAAATTATTTTGACCATTCAGTATTAATGCAGTAATATCAAGTAAATGAAGATGGTAATAATGTGAAAAGCTGCATACATGTGACACCGCTGCCCTTTTCATCTTCCATGGGACTTTCAAACATTCTTACAGAATAGGCTGGTAGGTAGGACTGATGATTTTCTGGACATGGAATGAAGATAAACACTTTTCATGTCATAGTCACACAGTTGTCAAAGATTTTTACCATTGACCATGATTTGCCAGCTTCATAATAGCTGATGGTCTCAATCCAACCCCTTTAAACAAATGTCTTCACTGCTAAAATAATAATGAAAATTTTCACAAATCAAGTTCATTGTTATCGCATCAGCAGATTGTGTTGGCAGTGAGCAGACTGACCAATTTCTTTATTAATTATCCAAAAAACCAGCACTTGTCATATGGCAAATTTACTCTACATTCCTATTTTGAGCAAGAAATAGATAATTTAGGACTGTGTGATATCTCTCAGGCAGACTTTTTCCTTAGCTGAAAGATTTCCAATAATATTATTTTTGATGACAAGTGTGGAGTTGCTGACTTCAAATCTACTTGGAGGAAAGAGTTAGTCTGAATAACCTGGTTACACATGGAAGAAGATTTCCACACTGTTAAGAATTTTCAGTGTTTTATTCAGGTATTACCTTCTTTCTGCATTTCAAGATATCAGGATGGGAAGCATTTCTGAAAGGCAAAGCAATCCCCTTATTCTGTAAAACTGACAAAAGACTTTGACATGATTTTTTTTTAATTAAAAAAGATGAGTAATGATCATTACATGACTTGTAAAAACAAATGGTCTACTAAATAAATTATTTTAAATTTCATTTTTCTTTACTTTTGGACACTGATAATTCAAGAGTAACAGAAGTGCAGCTATGTCATTAGCTGCTAGAGTTACGGGATGAAGGCTGACATAGCTTCAGGCATGTAGACACAGCCATTGGACTTAGAGGTTTCTCAGTCTGTCTCATTCTCATTCTTGTAAATTCTGAACAATTCTTTACATTTCTAGCTGGGACACCTCTCATTCACAAGATGATTGCACAGTTCCTGGTATAGTGATGAGATGAGCCATTGCTAGACATTGTCTTAGTACTGGTATCAATATTTGTGTCAAATTGGAAGAATTAGATGAGCACACTTGCAGTAGTAGCACATCAAAGTGGGCAGAAGGGGATTCACATCCACAATATTTATGTGGTTAGGTAGCCCTTTCCCTGTAAAACACCTTGGCTACATCTGTGCTTGTGAAGTAACAAGGACCCTGTCAGGAAGCTGTGTGTGACTGTCCATATTATGTCAATGTTGGCGTGCTCCTTCTCAGCTCTGGCTCATCTCTCAAGGTGAGCCTTCTCCCAGGCAGTGCCTGGGCAAGGGGCTGGCCAGGATCCATTCCCCCAGGCCGTTTGGATGAGACCACTGCATGCAGGGGTCTGGAAGCAAATTTGGCTGTATGGATGCAAGCTGAACCTTTATGCTTGGAAAAGTCTTTAGCCTGCTTCATTTTCTAGTGTAGACTCAACCTACGTTTTGGTGAGGAAAAAAAAGATCCCTTAGGAAATATTATTTTCTCAGATATTTGATGGTTCCTGGTAGTCTTTCCACTTCTGCTGAAATCACTGGGTTTTGTTTCAGCAAACTAATTCAGAAAGTTCTTTGCAAAATGTTGTTTAGCTTATGTAGAAACATCAGTTTTTCCAGAAAAGCAAGGTTAATAAGCTTGTATAAAGCCTTAGGTTACTGTGGCTTGATTCCTGCCGCTTTAGAATGCCTGCTGCTTTAGATATTTTGTTCATGAGTACTCACTCCCTCTGCCTGTGGATCACCTGAAGTCCATGCAGTGCTTCAGCGGAGTGCTGAAGTGGAGGGAGCTGAGCAGACCGTGGCTTCTGAGCAGCTCCCTGCTCCCTTGGGCTTCTCCTAACTTCTGGTTGGCCTAAATACAACAGGAGCCCTGCAGCCAGAGACCCTCCTCAGCACTGGCAGGAGCTGCCTTTGAACCTGTAGCCAGGGATAGGAGTCTGTTTGAGATCAAGGTACAATATTGTGCCTCAGAGGTCTGGTATTGGCTGTTGGGCATTTTCTTTCCAAATTGTGGAGCACCTTTTCAAAGATGTTTTGGCATTCATGGAACTGGAGCTTAGACTCAGGCACACTTCTCAGAAATTGAGGGCTGTGGAGCAGGAAGAGAGGACATTCATGGCCAAACTCTTCCCCTGCTTTAGTGATGCAAGCCCGGGAATGGTTATTTTTGAAAAGAATAGTGCTGCCTTTTTAACATTCATAATTCAAAGAGCAAAACCTGGCTGTCTGAAGACAAACTATTCAAAGGCAGGCAAAACATCTGCCTGACATCAGGTTAACTGAAACTTGAATAATACCCTAATGTTTTGTTCAAGGTTTCCATCTCTATCACCGGTTGCCAAGACTCATGCCTGAGAGCTGTATCCTGATTGCCATTGGAGCACTGGTAGGAGTGATCATCTATATCTCAGACCACAAATCTCCCCCCGTGATGAATACAAGCATTTACTTCTTGTACCTCCTTCCACCCATTGTCCTGGAGGAGGGTTATTTCATGCCAACTCGTCCATTTTTTGAAAACTTTGGGTCCATCCTGTGGTGGTCTGTGCTGGGAGCTCTGCTAAACTCATTTGGGATTGGCCTTTCCCTTTACGGAGTCTGTCAGATTGAAGCCTTTGGCCTGACTGACCTGAACCTGCTGCAGAACTTGCTCTTTGGCAGCATGATTTCAGCTGTGGATCCTGTGGCAGCTCTGGTAGTTTTTGAAGAAGCCTCTGTGAACGAGCAGCTTTACATGATGATCTTTGGAGAGTCGTTGTTAAATGACGGCATAACTGTGGTGAGTTTCTTTCCATTCCTTGTCTTCCCCTCTTTGGGCTCTTGTGGCTTGTGGGATTATTGGACACAGGACAAGAGATGCTCTAAGGGGATGCTAAATACACTACTTAATTAATGGATACTCCATTACACACAACTAATTGTAATGTATGTAAAGATTACATCTTGCATTAATTCGTTGAAAACCATATTTTTTCAGAGCTGCTGGAAGAGGGAAGCACACACATACACATTAGACATCACATCTTGTTCTTGCCTCCACAGGAGTGATGGATAGGCTACAGTTGATTTTGCTGGTAGGATCCTTGTAAGACCTAAGAATGTTCTTGACATTGTGCAAGGAAATAAACAGAAAACCGTACTGTGTAAAGGCTGAAGGCAGCAGGGGTAGCAGTCCAGGAGGCTCTGCCTTGTCACATGCCTTAGAAAGTCCTCTGAAAAAAAAACACCAAACGAACAAAAAACCAACAAAAAAACAACCAACCAAACAACAACAACAAAAAAAACCCACAAACACAAACAAGCAAACAAACAAACAAACCCCCCCCAAAAAAAACACCAAACAAGATAACCTCTGTGGACAACCTCTTGAGACGACACTTCTTCCTCCAGCCCCTTCTAGTAAGTTCTCCAGAGACCTTGGGCAGGAATTCCAAAAGCCACTGATAACTTTGCATCTGACACAAGTTCACCTTTCTTTTCTGTCTTATCTCAAGTGCCCAGAAACGATTCTTCTGGACTAAAAGAGATCTTGTTTGTTGGGTTTTGTTTGGAGTTTGTTTTGGTTTGCTTGCTTGTTTTAATGGGAAAAGAGTGTTTTTACAGAGCTCCTTCCTCATTAGTTATATGAGAACTTGGAACAACCTGTAAACTACCACTGACAAAACCACTTAGAACATGCATGTTTTTCAGGGACAAAATTTCAAGCAGGAAATTCATTGCTCAGAAACCACCAGGACTGCTCATGTGCTGCAAGTTAACTGCAGGTTAAGGAGTTGTGCTGGATAAGATCTTTACAGAACTTAAATCACATGAATCTAAAACACATAAAAACTGTTCAGATACTGGTTTACACGAGGTACTGCTCGACTTGGACTTGTTAAATCCGTACAGAGTTCATTGCTGAAAGGCTTCATGGGAGAAGTGCTGCTTATGAGTAATGCAAAAAGGAAAATGAGTGAGGCAGTTTCTTGCAGCCACAGCCTATTATCATAAATCCTTCCTCTTGGTGAATCAAAGATGTAGGGTTGCTATAGAACTAAAGGATAAATGTTATTTATCTTTACATGCAAATTGCTTATGTGTGATAGTTAAACAAACAAACAAAAATCCCTAGAAAATTCCCCAGTGCATCCATTACTTTCACTTGTCTTTTTGGTTCCTTCAAGTGCAGTCTTTAAAAAATAATTCCTGTTCCTCATTCTGAAAGAACTTGTTTCATCCTTTTTTTTTTGACTGGCTCCCTACCTTGCCTTCCCTTTGCTCCCAGCTGTTATTCATGATGTGGATACAACTCTTGATGGTATCCACATGAGCTTCCAGTCAGGATCCTCTTACGGTGTAAATGAGTAGTGGCAGAAAGCCTTCTTAAAACAGTGGTATTTGGGCTTTCCTCAGCAGCACTAGGTGTGTTAGAAGAGATGAAAGGGCTGCATGTGGGGAGCATTGGTGACACCACTGTCAGTTCCCTTTGCCTAATGTGCCCTTATCTGGCTGTGAGCCAGCCGTGTGCCCAGGTGGCTATGAAGGCCAACAGCATCCTGGACCGTATCAAAATCAGTGTGTCCTGGTTGTGATTGTGCCCATGTACTGGCCACTGCTGAGGCCACAGCTTGAGTACTGGGTTCAGTTTGGGGCACCAAAGTACACGAAAGACATTGAGGTCCTGGAGCAGGTCCAGAGAAGGGAAAAAAAAACTGCTGTGGGGTCTAGGGAACGTATCTTATGAGGAGTGGCTGAGGGAAGTGGCATTGTTTAGCCTGGAGAAGAGGAGGCTGATGGTTGGATTTGATGATGTTAGATATCTTTTCCAACCTTAATGATTCTATGGTTCTATGATCTTTGGGGCTCTTCCCACAGTAGCTATGTTGCAATCAGTTTGTCAGCTACTGCTGATGCATCTTTGCCACACCAACCTCTCATCCATTTTCTGGGCATTCAAGTTTCCAAATTTGTACCTGGCTTCATTTTTAAGAAGACTGAAATATTTGTTACCTGGATGGAGCCCAATAAGTGGCTTTCTCCTCTCTGTTACCCCACTTGCTTTTTTAAAGGCTTTAAAACTATTTATCTCAGGTTTCTTATCTTGCCATTTCCTCCCCATTTCTCTCTTAACAGTTTCGTTTGAGTTCACTCTAGGTGTTTAAACAGATAATATCACCAAGATATATTAAGCATACATATTTTTTATTGTTTAAATACAAATGTCCCCTGGTTCTGTTCGGTCTGCTTATCAGCTTGAACATTTTTTTCCCCAGCAGGAAAAACAGGTATGGATTTTCCTGAACTTATGTATTATGTTTGAAGCAACAATAGTTCAATCTCCTATATTTAATTCAATATCCAGGACAGGCTGGATGAGGTCTTGAGTAACCTGGTCTAGTTGAGAGGTGTCCCTCCCATGGCAGGGAGGTTGGATCAGATGATCTCTAGGGTCCCCTCCAACCCAAACCATTCTATCATTCTATGATTCTATGATTCTGGTATAAAAAATTTGCAAAATAATGGGCTGTGGAATTTGCATGATGATTTAGGAGTTAAGCCTTTGACTTAAGGGACTGGAATAGAAGTAGATCTTTCACACTTTATGCCCATTTGTACCATTTCCTGATCTCTTCAGCAGGGCCATGTCCATGGATAGAAGAGGAATGCTCCAGGTCCTGTTAATTGCTTCTACTCCCAGTTGCTTCTGAGTAGCCAGTTAGCATCAGAAGAGCACAGACAGCAACTTAGCATGTATCATACATTAGTGGAGCTTCAAAGCCCTGTTCAAAACAGTGATGTTGGCAAATCCAGTGCAGATTTCATTCAATCCTGAACACACGTGGAGGACCCTGATTTTGCTGTAAAGTGTTTCAGGCACCTCAAGCTCTGCTTCTGGATATACACAGACCACTTCTGTCTCAGCAGGAGCTGAGCACCTGTGTGCATCAAGAAATGGAATATTTCCCCTGACTACTTCATCTCTGAGGCTTGATTTTAGAAACACTGAGAACAACTGTACATCATGCTGTATTCAGAATGAAGTGACAGTGACTGTTTTCCCTAATGGTGCCCCTTCTTCTTTGTATGCAGCAGCAGAGCAGCTAAAGAAATCTGCTGCATGATGGGACCCCAAGTAAAATTAATTTCTTTATTTGAGGGGATTTGAATTTGTCACTCTGATGTTGCAGAGGAAGGCTTTGACCACTGGGATGTGTGGGTGCTAGGAGGGAGGACGGAGGTATTCTCTGCTCCCACTGTTGAAATGAACCTGCTGTGTCTAGACCCAAATTAACTGCATGTTGTCAGAAAGAGTTATCAGGGTGGCAGGAAGGAGTTAGCAAAGCTGCCTGTGTTTGTGGTTGAGGCACTCACCTGAAAACCTTTTCCCTAATGCTTCTGATGTGGATGCCATGTGTAATTTTTGTATCAGACAGACAGCTGAAGCAGGGACCGGTCCCCAGGAAGGTCCCCTGTGGGTGACAGTGTCACACTCTCTTGTCCTCTCCCAGGCTCTAACAGCCATCCAGTGGTACACCACTACATAGTAATGTCCCCTCCAAAAAATCCAAAGGGTAACATTCTCAGAGTTGTTGAATGAGGCCTACTATCAATCCATCCCTTCTTTTTGAGTGAGCAAAGGCATTCTAAGCTGATTCAAGCTTTCCTACCATATAAAGAATTATGATGCTCATTTACTGTCATGAACACCAGAATGTCACTTGGATGAGCAGTAGTTACATGGAGCTTTACTTGTATGATGTAGTGCGGGATGTTGTACTCAACAGTTTATTCCCACAAAGCATGTTACCCAAAAATGGATATTGTGTCATATTTCCATAATTTCCATTTTAATGCCAATTCAATTATATCATAGAGATACTTTAGGAACTAGAAAAAGAGATAAAAACTAAGTCATTTGCTGAAGATCATTTGCTTTTTTCATAAGTCAGCATAGATTCATGCCTTGGTAACATTTATAAGGAATCATAAATTTTAGGAAGAGATTGAAGTCTGTGAGAGGGGGAACAGAGACATAACATGCTTTGTAATTAAAAGCTGTACGGTAAGTATAGTGACGTTTATTTACTGTGGAAAGATGAACTCTCTTTTCCTTATCTGCCACTGAAGAGCCTGATTTCACACACAGTCATCAGGAATAAGCAACTCTGGGTGCCTTCCCAGATGAAATATTTTGTTGGGCTTTGTCTGTCCCTCAGAAACATTAGCAATAAGCTTCCTGGAGAACAGGCTATGTGACAGCTCAAGGTCGTATGTTCCCAGCAGCAATTTAAGATTAGATATTAGCTGGGGAATAATTATGATCCTAATGAGCTTGACTCTTCTACCTGCAAATATCTGCTTTAATCTTCTTAACAGCCTTTTGGAATTAACTATATGAAGAAGACCCAAAAGAAACAGATATGGCAAATGTTTTTGGTCTGTTTTGTGTTTTTGAACCAATGCTTTGGTGCAACAGCTTTGGAGAGGGGATATCTTTAGATGCTCCCCAAATTCTCTCTAAAACTGAAAGGTGACTTTCATGTATTACACACTCCCTCTAAACAGATCTGACAGGACTTGATGTTAACCGACTCTCAACAACTTCTGAGATCTTTTTATTACTACACCACCATTACTGTGGAAACTTTCTACCAGTTTCTAAAAGATGGATGAAAGTGAAATATACTGAAGATTTCTTCATCATGAATTGCTGCAGAAAGCAAATTATTGATAAAAGCAGTATGATAAACCTATCTTTTTCTTTTTCTTTTTTTTCTTTCTCTTTTTCTTTTACTTTCTCTTTCTCTTTTTCTTTCTCTTTCTCTTTTCCTTTCTCTTTTTCTTTCTCTTTTTCTTTCTTTTTCTTTTTTTTCTTTCTCTTTTTCTTTTTCTTTTACTTTCTCTTTTTCTTTCTCTTTCTCTTTTCCTTTTTCTTTTTCTTTTTCTTTTTCTTTTTCTTTTTCTTTTTCTTTTTCTTTTTCTTTTTCTTTTTTCTTTTCATTTTTCTTTTCATTTTTCTTTTCATTTTTATTATTTTTATTTTTATTGTTTTTTTTCCATTTTCAGGATGCAAAGCAGACGCTTAATGCTGGGACTTAAGAACCAGCTGAGATTGCAACTTTTACTTTGCTAGTCTAAAGCTGTCTAGAGCAATTCAGGCG
>NW_008598126.1:0-4960 GCF_000691845.1 Merops nubicus
GGCAGGGGCAGAGGCCACGTTAGTCTCTGGTGGAAGGAGAGGAGGCGGCCACCGGCGCGAGCAGTGCAGGCAGCACGACCAGCAGCATTGAACTCCCCTCTCCTCCAGCTGCTCATTGAATTCTCATCGCCCCGAGAACAGCAGATCCTAGAACATGTCCCCTCCCATGCCACTGAAGGTGTTTTGCCAGCTAGGTACTCCCTGCAGAAAGTCAAACTGCTGTTCATACAGAAACCTTCACAGCATTTCCCAGGCGTTTAAAGGGACTGGCTGCAGAGGTAGGGGAAACAGAAAAAGCAGTTGTTTGTAGCTGGGTTTATTTAGCATGACTGTCAGACACTAGAAGTGATTCCCTTCATCTACAGCAAGTCCCCAAAATAATATTTTATGCAGCTGCTTTACCTCGTGTCTTGTTCCCTCTATTATTTCAGCAGCTTCACTGGTCTCCATGTCTTCAGTAGCAGTCTTGAAAGACAAAACATGATGATTTCCTTTTTAGATTATTACCAAAAAATCTTTTGTTACCAAGATATAAGATGCTTTACAAAAGTCTTTCTGTTCCATGATCCAGTAGCTACTCTAAAGACAACTCCTTGAAATTCCCTCCAAATCATATTACTGAGGGCTACTTAAAAAAATAACACAAAGTGCTCAAAAATAACTAAAAGAGAACATCCACTCTCAGCAGGACTCTGCCAACTGGCAGGTTGTTCTTCTAGTGAAGGAAAAACTGTGGCAGAACTAAAGGGGCTCAGTAAATGAAGTGTGTTACTGGGCTAGGATGAGGATGGGCTCTGGCACAACAGGGAGAAAGCAAAATGCACAATTTGTTGCTTTGGGCAGCTGCAGCCACATAAAACCAACAGGTATTATTTTGGACAAAGTAAGCTGAATAGAAATGGGGAAAAAAGAGTAGGTAAGAGGTGAGGGAAAGCTGAAGTAAATTTGTGAGGACATAGGATCTGGTCCCATTGCAGTTCTCAATCTCAGGCTCTGGTGGACTACTGTCAGTCTTCCCACATTCCCATTTTCCTGACAGTGTTACACCAGAAAGGTGCTGACATGGGCTCCAGGTGCTCTCCTTCTGGAAGAACAAGATTCCTCCTTGCCCTGGCTGGAGCTAATACAGAACCAACTCCCCATTCAGCAACTCTCCTTTTCCTCCAAGTCTCTTCTAAGTGACTGCACTTTCTGAAAGAAGAAATCTTGACAGGCTTACGTAACACCCAACATGGGGCAAACCAGAGCTCTGACAGATTGTCCAAACAGCTCAAATTCCAGCTCGCTCAGCTGAGAGAGGATCAGATTTTTTTCCTCTGGGTGTCTGGAGGGGTTGGGGATGAAAAGAGACCGCTCAGCTCCTGTCACGTCTCCAGAGCCTGGTTCAGTGTCAGGTGCCATGTGCTGCCTCTCCTGTTGCAGGCCTTGGGTTGTCCTGCACTTGCTGTCAGTGTGCACTGGTGCTGCTGTGGTTTTATACTGGGCTGGCAGGGACTGCACCCGGGAACTGTGGGCACCACACAGTGGATGCTGTTGCTAACTACGTGTTTGGCTGTAGCTGGGGACGTTGCCCCTGCTTCCTTTTATGCCAAGCTGACTCTGAGGATTTCAGACTGGTTGTTAGCATCAAAATATCGTGGTTTTATCACTGAATTTATTATTGATTCTCCTGAATGTGGGATGTGGGTGTTATGCAAACACCTCAACTCCTATAGTGTGTTCCACTGTGGGAACAGGCACTGCAGCTGCTCAGACCCTGCGAGCCCCTACAACACACACCACAGCTACTCAGACTCTGTCTCCACAGTGTACACCACTGCTACTCCTCACTCTGACAGGAAGCATCACTGCTACTCCTAACGAGCAACAACACCAGCCACTGTGGGCACTCCCACTCCAGCTGTACCAGTAATGGACCCTGTCACCAGGACGAAACACCTAAAAAGTCAGATTGCCCAGTGAAGGATGATGAAGATCTGGGAAGGGTCCTTCTTGAGCAGGACCACTGCAGGGGGAGCAGTGGGCCCCAGAGGCAACCGTCCAGTCCTTCTCTCTGAAGGAGCTGTGAAATTGGAGGCCATCAGGAAGGTGAGCCACTGCCACCTGCCCGTGCCAATGCCACCCATTTGGGGAGCAGAGAAGCTGTGCAGCTGGGATCCCTGGTTGAGGAATCCAAGGACTTGGTAGAAAAACTGTTTGACACACTGTCTGGGATGGAGAGGATCCTGTTCTTCCCCTGGAGGGGCTCACTGCAGCCACTGGCACGGGGCCCGGGGGGGCGCTCCTCACGACAGCCACTGGCAGGTGCCTGCTGTGAGCCATTCTCTGCTGAGCAGGTGGGCCTTGGGCCTGGCACACCAAGGCTGGCAGGAGAAGGAGGCTCCAGCACACATGGGTGCACAGTGCACCCCACTGCCACCAAATCGTGAAGGGACAGAGCCCATCCCTATTCCTGGAGCATCCAGGGAGCCTCAAGAGCTGACTGTAGTGAGCCTAACTGGGAATGACTGGGAAAAGCACCCTACAGTGACTGGTCCAGGTGCTCCTGGCACCTCTGTCCAGCCCTAACCTCAACGATCCTGCTTGTTCCTAGGGTCATGCAGGCAGGGTTAGCCTCCATACCTTCTCCCACCTGCACAACTGCAGTTTTCCCTGACAAAACACCCTGCTGAGGTCAGGAGAAGGCCTTTTGCCCCACGTCTTACCTCGATGATGTATTCCTGAGTGTCTGCCACCACTGAAGAAAACTCCACCAGCACTGTGTGAGGATCTTCAGAAATGACTGTTGCAGCCAAGTTGTCAGCTGACTGACTTTCCTCAGACACTATCATTTCCTCCACCTCTTTCAAAGCCAGGAGACAGCCACCTGAATGGTATTCAAAAAATGCCAGAAAAACATGATTTTTCATAACCAGCTCAAAGGTAGGAGCACCTGGAATATAATACACAGCAGAAATGAGGCCCCTTGAACAGGCTGCTGCTGACAAGCAGCTGTCAGTCAGATGACTGTCATCCCACCAAGACAGGCCAAGCAGTGGCCCAGAAGAGGCCTGTGTGACACCAGACCACAGCACTGAGCCTCAAGCAGAGCAACTGTCCAGCACAATGTCAAAAAATACACAACCCAGATGTATAAAACCATGAAGGATTTCAAGAGCTGTACGTGAAGAACATACACCAAGATTTCAGGTATATTTTAAGTCACATTATTTTTCTGCTTATGCATTAAATTTCAGTATCTACCTAGGAAGCTCTTTTCTTTCTCCAGTAAACCTGTGTGTTCTTTACAATCTACCTACATCATCATCACTACCTAAAGAAGTCTGAAAATCCATCATTTGGAGCTAAGAGAGCAGCAGGTCCAGTGTGACCAATCCAGTCAAACAAGATTATCTGTGAGACCTTAACTCAAGATATTTTCCTTGCAGAATATCCATTCTTTGTGCTTTTACAGGATTTCATAAAACCTCCATATTAGTATGAATTTAATGCCAAAAAAGCCCAACTGGCAAGTTTAGACGTAACAATAGGTGCCATATCTTAGTTTTACAGTGGTCTCATCTCTTCCCCAACACAGAAATCAATCTCTCTCTGGCATTACTTTGTGAAAATATTCATTTTCTCCCTCTTTAGGGTGTCTAGCCTTGGAACAGAACCACCCCAGAGTTTGGGATAAACTCGTGTACGGTGTAGGGTCTGTCTTCCCCACTTTGATCAGTGGTGACACTGCAGAGACTGCTTAAGCCTGAGTGTGGGGCAGAGAGCCCACAGCACTCCTGCAGTTAGAGTATGAATGGAAATTTAGGCTTGGTTATCTTCCTCTTCGTTTAGATGATCTAGATTTTATATTGGAGCTGGATTATGTCTGTTTATTCACAGAATCATAGCATGTTAGGGGTTGGAAGGGACCTCCAGAGATCATCGAGTCCAACCCCCCTGCCAGAGCAGGACCATCCAGTCCAGGGCAGGTCACACAGGAACCATCCAGACAAGTCTGAAAAGTCCCCAAGGAAGGAGACTGCACAACGAAGGAGACTGCCCAACCTCCCTGGGCAGCCTGTTCTTCCTCATGTTGAGGTGGAACTTCTGTGCACCAGCTTGTTTCCATTGCCCCTTGTCCTATCTCAGGGCATAAGTGAGAAGAGGTTGCCCTTTCCTTCCTGACACCCAGCCCACATATTTATACACGTTAATTAGATCCCCTCTAAGTCTTCTCCAGACTAGAAAGCCCCAGGTCTCTCAGCCTCTCCTCATACAGAAGGCATTTCAGTCCCCCATTAATCTTCATAGTCCTTTGCTGGACTCTCTCCAGTAGATCTCTGTCCCTCTTGAAATGGGGAGCCCAGAACTGGACACATACTCCAGGGGAGGTCTCACCAGGGCAGAGCAGAGGGGGAGGAGGATCTCCCTTGTTCTGCTGCACACTTTTTTTAATGCACCCCAGGATCCCATTGATATTCAGCATCATTTTTGGTCAGAAAGATGACAACAGACATATTCATGAACTCAGACTGAATGCCTCTCCTTCTGACGCACCCGCCATGCAAACAAACAAGCGGCCTGGGACGACGGTTGTGAGATCCACTCTGGAAAATCACGCTGTCAGCCAAAAAGCAGCTTGTCCAAACCCCACCCTAGGGCAGGGGCCTGCCCCACCCCGTGCCAGCTCACCCTTGGTTTTCAGGTGCCTGTTGAGGGTGCCGTGCTCCGCGAAGCCGCGCCCGCACTTGTAGCACTTGAAGGGCTTCTCGCCGGTGTGGCGGCGGATGTGGCGCACCAGGGAGCCCTTCTCCCTGAAGCCCCTGCTGCAGAACTGGCACACGTAGGGCTTGTCCTCCAGGTGCGTGCGGAAGTGAACGTCCTGGGCGTTCTGGGAAGGGGGGAAAGAGGAGGGCAGCCAAAGGGACAAACTCAAGGAAATAGGAGTTTAGAAGCACAGAACCGTTTTGGTTGGAAAAGA
>NW_008598127.1:0-3831 GCF_000691845.1 Merops nubicus
GCTGGGAGGAAGGTTGAACTTGATGATTCTAGGGGTCCTTTTCAACCATAATGATTCTGTGATTTTATTTGTTTATTTGGTTTTTTTGGTTATTACTACCAAATTCTCTGAAATGCATATAGCTAAGGATTCTAAGGGTTGGGAATGTGATGTTGGGTATTTAATCTAAGAAAATGTTGTAATTTGTTCACAGTAAATGAAAAGATTTTGAAAACAGGCTAATGCTCAGACCATCTCTCCTGAAATGCAATGATTAGTATTATTTAGCATCTTAGTAATAAATAGATTTTAACAATGAGAAGATGCCACTAAGCTTTTCAGAGGTATCTGTGTTACAAGGAGAGCATAATTGTATATCTAAATTTAAAAAAAAAATCATCTTTTTAATGAACAAAACTGAAAAGTAGATTTAAGGAAAACTTTTTTCTTTTCTAAATTATTTCTGAAACACACATGCAGGAAAAATAAGATTAAGCACTTTTTTCCTCCTAATTATTTTCTAGGTGTTTTTCATTTTTCATCTTTGTTATTGGAAGAACAAAGAACTGCATTTTTCCAGGATTTTAATTGCTGTTTATTAAATAGTGGATATGGCAGGAAGATTACAGGATTGTGTGAAGTCATACCAGTAAATCTGTGAATGTGAATTGAATACAGTATCCACTCTTGCAAATAATCCAAAAGGGTCTTTCAACCTTTCAGTGACTAGTCTTAATGTTTAATAGCAAGGTGGTGGTTGCATTGCAAGGCAGAGTCTAAAAACTAATTTTATAATACAATGAAACTTTAACAGCTACAAAAGATTTATTTAGTTCATCTTTGGTTCCAGTTCAATTATTTTCTTTAATACTTACCTTTACTTTGTTTTATTAGTCAGAAGATCTCAGTATTATGATATATTACTGGTTTTTATATAAAAGGTCCCTTGATAAAAATAAAGCACTTTAAAATATTAATAAATTCACTGATGAAAGGACATGAAGCTCCAGAGATGACTCTAAAGTCTCCTGCAGTTCATAGTAGTTAGTGTAACTCAAAGTCCTACAGTTTTAAGTGTATATGCACTGCTACTGGGTATTCCATGCTAATTAATTAGGGATAAGATCTTTGACCTTATCCCTTTCCACCTTCTGGGAACTTTGAGTTTGACACATTAATTATTGTTTTAAATACTGAAATTTATATAACTTGCTGAAATGCTGGGGTTTGAACCCCAAGCCCTGAATTAAGGTTGCCATGTGGGTGATCCCCACAGCCCTTCATCCAGAGGGGTGAGTTTGCCTTAGAGCTTCCCCCCAGGGTGCGGCCGGCCCTGCAGGGAGAGCCAGAAGGGAAATGAGCCCCAGGGGTCCCGCAGGGAGCTGACAAAGGTCAGGGGTCTGCTTGGGGATAAAAGCTGGGACCACTGGCAGGGAGTCAGGAGTGTCTGTCTGTGGAGTGGATGCAGGTCTTAATGTTATTAACTAGTTAGCGTTGGTATTAAAATTAATAGTTCTGTCTTATAAATGCTGCTCCCACATTCATGAAATACAGAATCTGTGCTTCTCAGAGCCATAGACAGAACCTTCTGCAATGAAAGCTTCCAGTGAAGAGGATGCTAAGTAATTCTCATAGGATGGATCAGGCTTTGACAGTGTGGGTGATTTTCAAGGGATGCAAAATGAATATGATGAAGTACTTTTTAGTTATTAGTGCATTAATTTGAAATGTCCTTTCAATATACAGGCATTTATTAATTCATATTATACAAGCTATTAGTTTTTTGAGATAGGCACACTCTTCTACCTGAAGAAGCAGAAACGTTGCATGATTTTTGTAATACATAAATTTTCCTAGCAATTACAAAGAATTCCCAAATTATGGGTTAAAAAGAACTGAAAACTCACTACAGGAAGGCAGGCAGATAAACTTATTTCCCCTTCTCTTGTGGTTTGAGGCTTGGCCAAGCCTCAAACCACAACACCTGATTTGCATGATTTAAGAATACTAAGAATTAAGCTGAAATCAGATAAACATGATCATAATGACAAATCCTGTTTTTTTTAAGTCCTTCAATAAGTAGTACAAATGAAGAATTGTGTTCTTGTTGTCAATGGTTTTCCTATGATGGGCAATAGCATAGTGTACTTCTCAGTGCAAGAATGTATGGAGCTTAGCTATGTAATAGAAACATGGTATATTCTTGAAATTAAGAAAACAAAAATAGCTGTTTCCTTCTCTCTCTTTCTCTCTTCCCATGTTTACAGTGCAGATGATGAGTAACCAAAGTCATCTGGAAGTCAGATTGATCCTCAATGTTCTGACTCCTGCAAATGCTTAAATAATTTTGCACACTGACTATTTAGTCTGGATTTCCTGTGAAATAGCTCGTTTGTTTTTTCCACCTAAACCTTTCAAAGACAACACTGCTTAATCAAGGGAATTACTGTTATTGAAGCTTGGCTAATAGAAAGGAACTTGTACCAAAAGTAACTCTGTGTGCTGCCAATAATCTTCAAACCATATTTGAAGCTGGACTTTGTCTGCATTTCTAGATACGCTTAAGGAACTAGAAATTAGCTGAAGGGGTAAAAAATGCTGAAGATAACTTGCCAGGCTTCATCTAATCTATATTGTGCAACAGAGTATGGTATGCTTCCTTCAAGGTCAGCCACTTCTAATATTCCATGTTGAATCAAAAGGAAAAAAAGAATTTTTCAAGAAACTTTTATTTGAAATTTCTGTTTCTGAGAGGGGAGGAAATATGCCTCGTGACACTTATAATGTAGACAAAACATGATGCAGCACCACTGCAGCTGTAGTGTTTAAGATATTCTCAATAGCCACTAAATTGATTTACAAGATAAATGCCAGGGCTCAGGGCAGGACCCCACGGAGCAGAACTTGTGCTCCCCCTCCCTATTCCTTAGTTTTCCTCAGATGGAGAGATAAAAAAGGGAAGTCAGGAGAAAGAGAGACTTGGCACCAATTGGAAGTTAATAAAAATAAACTATATTGTTTATCAGGGAACAGAAAGCAAGAAGGGAGGTAGATATATGCACAAAGATGGAGAGAAAGCAAATGAAACACAAGCTATACAAAACCCAGTCTTGGCTGGCACAGGATTGCTTGGAACCACGTGGATGCAGCCCCGCTGAGCTCTCCCAGCCTGGAGCACCCACCTCCTGCCTCTGTTACAGAGTATGGAGAGGGAGTGGGGGGCAATAACTGCTTTCCCCTGGGACCATTTGGGTCCTAGTTGTTGCCTTCCCACCCCCAAGCTTCAAACCACAACAGTGACATACATAAAAGTTAACAGAAAAAGTGTTCAAAAGTAATAAATCCAGAAGTGACACTAAGAATTTCTCAGTGGAACAAATATCCCAGAGTATAATAATCATTTTCTCAGTTTTTCACATCAGACCTATATGAATGTGCTAAATTACAGTTCCCCAGGAACAGATGTTGCAAGTTATCCAAAAGCAACAAGAATCAGAGAACATAAGATTCTTTCAAGTCTTGATGTGCAAGAATGTCTGAAATGTCATGAGTGCTCAAACAGTGTCCTCTATTTCTTTTTGTAATGGGCAGCAAAAGGTGTTTTTATGAAAGTAGAATAATCATAGAATAGTTTAGGTTGGAAATCAGGATCCTGAAGTCTAACCACTAACCTAACTCTACCAAGTCCACTGCTAAACCACGTCCCTAAGCATAATATCTACAAAACTTTTAAATACTTCCAAATGAGGGGCAGTGACTCAAGCACTTAACTTGGCCGCCTGTTCCAGTGCTTGGCAACCCTTTCAATGAAGGAGTTTAGCCTAATAGAGAGACCTGGACAGGCTGGAGAGC
>NW_008598128.1:0-75730 GCF_000691845.1 Merops nubicus
AAAGAGAAAATGGACCATTCCCCACACTAGATAAAACAAATATACTCCTTCATGCAAGAGGTATTAAATAATGTGTCTGTCTAATAACTTGAAGTTGTGTAACCCCTAGAGAAAGGAACAGATTTCAACATTAGAGATAAGCAGTACAATGTATGTATACAGTTAAAGCAGTACTTCTAATCAACTTCACCATCTGATGCAAAAAACTATATATATTGAGAAGCCTATTGCCTCTATGCACTCTGTTTGTATGTTTGTTTGTTAGCAGTTACACTTTACCCATTTCTCTTGAGACATCATACTGAAATGTGTTGCTAGTGATGTACTTTGCAATACTGCCATTAAAACTAGATGGATTATTTATGCTGATGCATAAACTTCAATCTATACTTCTTGTAATCTCTATTGATAACTATGATACTACTCTGATAAGAGAATCTAAATGTTGTCCTGTTTAGTTGTTATTATAATAAGCATTTGAGCTTACTAAGGACACAGTAATTGTATAAATACAATATCTTTGTAATCACTGTGAAAAATGTCAGTTTACTGTATATAACTTCTTATCTTAGTTAAGAAGTCTCCCGGTGCTGAAGTTACGTGTAGTTTGCGCAGGCATGCCAGCAGCCTTAAGGATCCAAGTCCAGTCATTTCTTTCTCATCACACAAGCAAGCAAATGAAAACGGTAGCATTGATTCTATGGATGTGGTTAATGGAGATGATCATCATTTCTCACAAGAAGTGACATCATATAGTGATCAGCCTGTATTTTTCAGGTAAACTTTCATTACAGAATTTCCAGTGATGCGCAGCTGTTCTGAATGTTTTAAGAAAGTGTGATGATAAACTATTCAGACCTTAGGACAAGGTGTGTTTGTTTTTTTCACTGACTGAGAAAATCAAATTTATTTGTGTCACTGGAAAGTAACTAATGATTTTTTTATTAACTTTTGCACATTGCTTTGCACAAGAAAATAAAATTGAGTCTCTGCTCTATACACAACAGTAATGAGATATTTTCCAAATAAATAAAAAGAGCAGTCTTTGTGCTCTTCTAACAATGCAAATTACAGCTAATATAACCAGAGATGAGAATATATATAAGGAAAAAAATATCATGGGAGAGGTATGAGATTAAAATACCACAGGAGAAACACTAATGTAGTCCTGAATGGGAAGTGATTATAAAAATTGCAGCTTGTTATGCAGAAGTTGGTTGTTTTTTTTCTTTTTTAACTCTTTTGTAGTCAGATCATAATCTGTGCCTCTAACAACAGATCTGTGCCTTGGTAAGCAGTGCAGAACCAAATGATGAGAGAATGGCTGTAGTTCTATTTGACCACATTCATCACCAGCAGAATATTTTAGTAAATTCTAGCTGTAGGGCTAAGTTTTGCCCACAAAACTATCATTATTAGCCTTTTTTTTTTAAACTGAAATTCGTGCTGTGAAAATCAAGGGAAGATGTTCACTTGCAGGATTAGTGGCACTTTTGCAGGACTGTTATTTTAAATGCAAACCTCGACTAGATGTTAATAAACCGAGAAGCTGAATTTGCTACTGTATTTTCTATGCTTATTCTGGAGTATTAACACAGCAACTAGAGGATTTGTGGTTTACAGAATAAAATATGGCATTCGGTAGAATGGGAAACCCTGGGTTTCTTTTTGGAAGGATTTTATTTCCTCTTCGTGTTTCTCACTGCAAAAATTTCCTTTGTATATCCCAGAGAATTTCGTTTTACATCAGAAGTTCCAATACGGCTTGATTACCATGGAAAACATGTATCAATGGATCAGGTTTGTGTATAAGATGCTGTAAAAAAAAAAAAAAAAAAAAATTTATGTTGGTCGTTTTCTCCCTGTGAGCTGTGATACCATTTTTATGCTCTCTAGTCATTATTGAAGTGATCTTGAGAAATGTAGAAGTTTGGTGGTTTTTTTTCTCTTGTTTGTTATAATAAAGCATAACCTTGTTTCATTCTTAATTTGAAAACTAGGAAATGGATCCTCTTGGTATGATAAACTCAAAATGAGACTTGGAAGTCAGATTTATCAACTCAGTGACAGGCTGGAATGCTTTCTACCCAGCTGTGGTGCTCCTAAAAGGATGATACCACTATCTGATGCCAGAATTGTTCATTTTATTTTCTTCCTGTTTAATGCCGGAATAAAGTACCCTCTTTGTTTTCTCCCTGTTTCCTTCCCTTGTAGTCTAGTAGTGTATGGGCTTCAGTGGTAATGGCTGAATCTAACATGGTTAAAAGAATATTTAAAATAAGTATTGGTTATCATACTGAGTTTACAGAGCAGACGTGAAAAAGTCGGGTTTGTACAGCCAGTTTTGTACTCCGTCATGGCGCATCAATAAGAAAATACGGACAAGTAAAAGTAGCAACTTCTTGAATTTGCACTGCTGCCAAAGAAATCAAAACATGAATTCGTAGCTTTAGAATGCCTGGAACACACTAATGCAAGAGCTATGTTCACATAATTTGTTACATCTTAATATTTCTGAAGAAACCCTCTTGTATCTGGATGTTTTTCTTAGAGTAGCTGATTAATCCCAATTCCATCTTTTGCAAGTTTTCATGTAACATAATTCATAGCACTGTAAGAAGTGGCATATGGGAGACTGGGGAGAATCAGCTTAGACAGAAATACCTGCAGTGAGAGTTGAGATTATGAAATTTATTTCTTATCTATAGATTGTACAGGATGAGTAAAATCATGTGATAAAATATTTCACTTACAGGGGACACTAGCTGGGATTCTTATTGGGCTTGCTCAGTTAAACTGCTCAGAATTAAAGCTGAAGAGACTTTGCTACAGACATGGGTAAGTTTATCAAACTGTAAATTAGCACTGGTCTTGCAAGTTGAACGAGTTTATGGTGGGAAAAACTCACATAGCAAGCAAAAAGCAAGTTCTTTGAAAAGATGTTTCTAAAATCCAAGGTGTTTTTTGACTTCACAAATATTCATTCTAGTTTTTGTCAAACGTATAATGTTTAGGAAGAACTTCTATTGTCAGGAGAATATTTAATATATGTGCTAGTGTTTGTGCTAAACTCCTTTAGTTTCAGTTGTGTGTTTTATTTCCTGTTGAACTGGATGTGATTATGCAGTCTGGAACTTGTTTTATGAAGCACATGTAAAATGCTTGGGTTAGCTGACAGCAGCAAAAGATGACACTTGAAAACAGCTTTTTGTTCAATTGACAACTTTATTTCAATAAATAATGCATGTGTCTTAGTAGGAAGTGCATGTTTTTTAAAAAAAGTAATAATAACTTTATTTCTTTTAGTTTATTAGGTGTGGATAAATTATTCTCCTATGCCATCAGTGAGTGGCTTAATGATATAAAGAAAAACCAGCTACCAGGAATTTTGGGAGGAGTAGGGCCTATGCATTCACTAGTGCAGTTAGGTAAGTTAATTCTCATTTCTATTCAGACATACACAGCAGATATTTTTTGAAAAAACAAAACCCACAAATGCTTGTTTTCCTTTCCTCTCAAGGCATTCTGCTGATCTAAGAGAACTTTGTAACTATGGTGTTCTGTATTCCTTTTCAGTCCAAGGTCTGAAAGACTTGGTGTGGTTACCAATAGAGCAGTACCGAAAGGACGGCCGTATTGTGAGAGGCTTTCAGAGAGGAGCAGCTTCTTTTGGTACTTCCACTGCAATGGCAGCACTGGAGCTAACCAACAGAATGGTTCAGACTATACAGGTATAGTGTATTCTGGAGTTAGTCATCAAATGAGAAGTGTTGCTAGTATGTGCTCTGTATTAAGCTAATATCTTTATGCTATACTTTTAAGGTTGGGAGCATATCTCAAAAAAAAAAAAAAAAGGCAGCTGTGTATATAAGAAAGCAGACTGGGCAAAGCTTGCAGCAGTCTGTGAGGTGAGAACTATGGAATCAGGTTAGAATCTGGTTAGAAATTTGAGTTAAAATATTGCTGAACACCCAAACTGTTACATGTTTCTCTATGTCTTTAATATATTACAGTGTAGAGTTTAATACTAAAATACTCAGCTGCACTAAAAAAAAAAAATCACTGATAACTGAGAAAGACGAGTTCTGTGCACATGTGTATTTTCCAGTAGTAGATTTTTAACTTTTTAAAATGTTGGCCTATCTGTGCTTATTTTAAAACAAACCGTAACAACAAGAAAAAAAAAAAGCTTCAAAACCAATACTGATGAGTGTGTTGATGTACATGAAGTCTGTAAAGCTTTCTCGATTTAACCCTAAAGTAACCTTGGATAAGTTACATTCCTTAATGTAAAAGAAATAATGAAAATACACTTTTACCACCTAATTTTGTAAAAAGAGTGTATCTGCCCAAGCTTGAACATAAATATTAAAAAAAGTGGTATTACGCATGTGAGTAAAATTGTGTGTATGCTTGTGTCTTTGTAAGAAAAGCATACTGTTGATCAAATGTCTCAGTTTCTATCCTGTGCATTTTGTACAGATTGGAGGGTGCTTTTGAAGGAATGGCTGTTGGGGAGGGTGGGGTTTGGGGAACCCTACCAAAACCAGCAGCCTTCATTCTTTCATTATGGAACTTAATGTATAGTTACAGATGCACCTATTCAAGAAGATTTTGCAGAAAACCTTAACCTGATGTAAATTAATTTTATTTGTGGAATTAGAATGCTCTTATTTCAATTATTTCACCCTGTTAGTAGTTTAAATTTGTGTACAGATACTCTGAGTCATCTTATGTATTTGGCATTCACTTCTGCTCTTCAGGCAGCTGCAGAAACTGCCTATGACATGGTATCACCAGGGCCTACTTTCATTGAGGCAAAAAAGATCAAGCGATTCCCTCGCCATCGTTTAGCTCATCAGCCAGTGGACCTGCGGGAAGGTGTAGCCAAAGCATACAGTGTAGTAAAAGAGGTGAGTGCAGAAGTAATTGTCCTTAACCACTCCTAAGAATTTTTTCCTGAGACAGAAAACAAAATATCAGATGTTATTTTAAGCTGACCAAATTAAGGAGATTTATGTTTTGAAGAAAACTGCCTTCATCAGTAATAGTAAACCAATAGAAACCTTGCACTGAAAAATCAGAGAAGCGGAAATAAACTAAGATGTTATGCTGATAAGTGTGAACAGAATTTCAGTGATCTGCAGTTGTGAGGGTTTACAGTTACTCTAAGATATGTAAACTTGATTTCCTGCCCCATGTTGCCTGTCCTTTTATTTCCACACTGCCCACCTCACCAGTTACTGTTCATTTTGAGATTGTTGAGCATAACACCGCATTTAAAACAAGAAAAAGCTTTCTTTACTGTGACTGTGTTTTAAAAGTCAGAATGATGACCTTTTTCTATTTTATTTTAGTATTGTACTTTTAGTTAGTTGCACCTGACACCGTCTCTAGAAAGTCAGATGACAGCTGGGGAGTTTTCAGTTAATTCTGTCATTTTTTTTTTTTTTTTAATAGCTCACAATATGTCACAGCTTCTTCCCTTATACACAAGAAATGCCACCAGAAGTTATATGAAATATTTAACACTGTTATTTTAAGCCTCATTAGAAAAACTAAATTGTATTTTTATCAGTATAGTTCTACCAGTTAAACAAATCGCAAAGAATAGAAATGCTGAACAGTTTGTTTCCCTTAAAATTAGGGGAGAGTGCTTTTTCTGTTTTAGTGTAACTAATTTCTGTTAATTTCATGAAGGGCATTACGGACACAGCGCAGACCATCTATGAGACGGCTGCTCGTGAGCATGAAAACAGAGGAGTAACTGGAGCAGTGGGAGGAGTCCTCCGCCAGATTCCACCAACTGTGGTGAAACCATTCATTGTTGCAACAGAGGCAACCTCAAACGTTCTAGGTGGGATGAGGAACCAGATCAGGCCAGATGTGCGTCAGGAGGAGTCGCAGAAGTGGCGCCTCGGGGAGGATTGAGATGATAAATCTGGCTCAGCAGGCAGACAGTAAGGCTGGAAATGCAGAGGATTTTCCTGTTGGCAGCTTTAGATGGAGCTCACTTTGCTTTGTCATGCTCATCTCAGGAACAAATGAGGTTTTCAGCGATTTACTAGGAAAACATTCAACCAAAAATATTTATGGAGTGAAAGGAGAATTGGTACTTGCTTATGCAGTGCGTTACCAGTACAGTTGGTAGGTAGTGCCAAACGTAGCGAAGCATGCGCTGCCAGCCCAGAGACATGCCTGCTCTGTTCCCTTCACCCTCTTCTTCTTGGTAGATGTAACATCTGAAGCAGTAACCTGTATGGTGAAGCTGAGTATGTCTTAGAGATGTTTTCTGAGCATAGTCGAAGAACTGTTTTCAATAAAGGGCTCTGCGGATGCCCTTCACTGACTAAAGGATGAGAGCTTTCGATTTGGACATGGGCGGTGAAGGCCATGTCACATGGAAGCAGATAAGAGAATATTGTTTAGTGGTCATAAAGCATCGCTTTTAGCGTGGCACTTACAGCAAGGGCAAGCTTGGTAACCATTCAGAATTTAGATTCAGTGTTGATATACTTGTGAACATGATTTGTTCCTAAATACTACATACCTACTTTTGTGGGTCTTTGAAGAACCTGAATGTTGCAGAAATGTTCTGTTGTGTTGCACTTTAAAGAATATGGCCTGTATATTGTGCTTTTTTATAGTGTGACTAAAACATAATGTGCATTATCCTTTATGTGGTTTAGAAGCTTGCACAAATTATTGAAGAGCATCATTTGATGATGAACCTGCAGAGAAGTGTCTTAAATTTGTTTGTACTACTCATTATATGTAAAAACACTGTTGTATTCTGTTACACTAATGACAATGCTAAAAATAACTATTCTTCAGGAAAACAGCAGTTAAATATTATTGTCACCAACAATTCTTTGTAAGAATGGCCAATCCTAAGTAAAGTAAGAACAAATTTCATAGTTAAAATTCTATACAGACTTTATTTGAATAATGTTCTTTTATTTAAAGTTCATACTGTTGCAAGGTTGCTGCTCTCACAAAATAATTTAAATGGTTCATCGTCAGTTTTTTTGACAGCTAGTATTTGGGGTAATTTTATTTGAACTGGGTATGAATGAGAGAATTTTTAAAAAAAAAAAAAAAAAAAAAAGGACATGAGAATTTCAAAATTCAAGGTTGGTAGTAACATTATGTACAGTTCAGGAGGTTACCAGAGTCTTCACAGAGCTTTATTAAACGTCAGAGTCTTCACAGAGCTTTATTAAACATCTGACATTGCACCATCTTTAGGCAGGAATAAACTATTTTCGTAGTATTAGCAAAAACTGAAGGATAAAAAGTAAAAACTAGTCCAAATGGAAAAATAACTCATTTTGAATTTCAACAACTCAACCCTTTGGATGATGAGCCAGAATGTAAGTTTGTCATAGTCCTGTGCTTGCCTCAAGTGGAAATCCTGCAGGTGTGCTATGTGATAACTCTCCACTGATGGAGGGATGCTATTGATCAGACTTCAGTCTGTTAAGGGTGAAGAGGAAGTAGTTTCTCTCTGTTTAACACCTGCCACTAGCAAAAAATTTGGTGATGGGTCATACAGGACAAATAGGAGTGTATGAAGGAACATGGTTACTGCTTGTTCATCTGATAGTATACTAGTTATTCTTGAACACCAAATAATATGGCTGGAGGGTAAATGATTTGAAAATGACCCCACTACTGGGAAGAATTCTGCAGTCTGTTTTATTATTTTACATAAAATGAAACTCCAGTTACAAACACATTCTTGCATTGGGTGACAGGTAGTATTACAAAGTTTTGTTTCCATTCACTCTAATCATCTAAGTTTTGATACACTTTGAAGACCTGTATATTTCAGTTAAATGACTTGCTATAAGCAGTAGGAGGTGCTTTTTGAGAGGCCAAATACCCACAGATTTAATGACATGAAATATTTTGTGATGTAAAAATAACTTGCTGCAGTTTGTGTTTCTGCCCAGTAACTGGAGAGGTCTGCTTTAGTGAGAGGTTGAAGCTTGAGCATTTTGCACAGGAATAAGTTCTGTGTGTGCAGTCAGGTACCTCCTGAAGGCCTTATCAAGAAGTAGTGATGAGTCAATGCAAGTAAGTAGCAACACATTTTAATTTGCAAATACCATACTATGTAATTTTGGCTGGTCCAGTTCGTCCACTTAAGTGGAATATACTGTAATAGTAGAAATTAACATAGTTTCTTCTGTTCAGACATTGCTGAAGATGAGCAGTTGGCATTTCAGCATTCATTTTCAATTCTGTCATGATCTGGTGGTACTGCAATGCAATTAGAATATATTTTTATATGAAGGCATGCTGTCAAGGTAAAACTTTTTTTTTTTTATAGTGACTCGTTGGCAACATGGATTGTAAAAATTTATTAAACTTCACTTTTCAACATGTAAGCCTTGCATTTACTGCTTGCACTTATTGAGCCTTTTCAGTGAAAGTAACCTTTTTTCCAACATTGTATTTTTACAAGCAGTTGAACTTCTGGATGTATGTTCTGTATTGTTTTTCAGTTTTAACATGATCTTGCAGGGTTTGAAATGTTAAAAAACCCTAAGAAGCCACAAAACTTGTCAAACTGGTCTTTACCAGTAGGATTTTGTTTTCAAAATGCCTGGTATTGAGTGGCTTGTGCTTTAAATTAAACTACATATCGTGTATGAGAAGAGATTCATCAAAAGTTCTGCTCAAGACTTTAGGAGTTTTCAAGCACTTAAAAATATATAAAATGAGATTTGATTCTGGATGTAATTCCTGGAAAGGGAGGCCTATGGATACATCACTGTATTCTCTGTTAGCATGACGAGATCTGCAAAAATACTCGAATTCTCCACTGAAATCAGTTGCTTTAGATACTTTTAGATACTTATGCATTCTCCATATTTGTAGTGGGTGTAAACTGGCACAGTCCACGTTTAATGTTTCAGAGAACTTACTAATGCTGCTACTACTACTGCTGCTTAGTCCAATACTGTCCTGATAAACAGAACTGTCATCCTGAGTCTCCCAGAGCATCCTGGCACTTAGAATCATAGAATCTTTTAGATTGGAAGGGACCTTTAAGATCATCAAGTCCAACCATTGAGCCATTAGGGCTCTAAAGTCCTCTGCTAAAACAGATCAGAATCTGTCAGGGTTGGAAGGGACCACAAGGGTCACCCAGTTCCACCCCCTCTGCCATGAGCAGGGACCCCTCCCACTAGACCAGGCTGCCCAGAGCCTCATCCAGCCTGGCCTTAAAGACCCCCAGGGATGGGGCCTCAACCACCTCCCTGGGCAACCCATTCCAGGGTCTCACCACTCTCATGGCGAAGAACTTCTTCCTCACATCCAGCCTGAATCTGCCCACTTCCAGCTTTGCCCCATTCCCCCTAGTCTTGTTGTTACCAGATATCCTAAAAAGTCCCTCCCCAGCTTTCTTGTAGGCCCCCCTAAGATACTGGAAGGCCACAATAAGGTCACTTCAGCTAGTGCATTGAGTGCCTGGGAAGGACCTGAAAAAAAGACAGCCACCTTTGAAAACAAAACAAAACGGAAACAATGCCATAAGAATCTTAGCAGTGACTAAGAGCAACAATTCGTTTTCTTCCTGGTATCTGTTGATAGTTCCTAAAAAAGGCGTGTATTTAGCAGTGCAGCACACCCTCTGTGTACTTGCATAATGATAAGCATTAGGTCAGGCACCAGCGAGTTCATATTTGCTAAAGGGACATCTGTCCTTACTCTCTGGAGTGGTTGATTGTCAACACCCATTGCTTGCTTTCATCTGCAGTTGCTTAGCTGAGTTGCCAAGGCAGATTTCTTAATAAACTAAATTTCTTAATAAACTAAAAAGCTGTTAAAAGATTATGATCAAGGCACTTACTGAACATGATCCATATTCCTGCAAATGTGATACTGATTTTACTTCAAATATTGAAATGTCTGCTTTTTTTGTGAAATGGTGAAATCCAAGAATTAGTTTAGTTAAATACTTAAAATCTTGTAAGTATCTTGAATCTCACAGCTATCTGAGCATTGTCAGAGGTGTGGGCATTTATGTCAGTTTGGATCCCCAGTGTGCATAGTTCTCTCATTCTCCAGGCCTCACGATGTAAGCTTCTGACAACTGTTTTAAGTTGCTCTATATGCTGACTCTTGTTTACAATTAAAAAACCTAGATACTACAAATTAAGTACATAAGTACAATTCATGCATTTGTACTGGATTTCTTAATAGGTAGCTCAAAAACACAGCAATTTGTGTATTATGTTTGTGTATATTTTTTAAGGTTTTTTTTGCATTTATAGTAGCTTTGTGGTATTGTTTGTATATAGTTTACAAGGGTAAAGAATATAATCTCATGAAAAAGAAACCACTGTTGAAGGGAATTGACTATTTCAACTCCAGTTATTTCTCTTAAAGTCCTCCCCTCAATATGTCTTTGAGAATTATTTTTGACCATCATTTATATTGCACCAAAAGTGTATATTTTAGCTTACTAAAATGCTGAAGGGCCTGAGTGCAAATAGGTTGTCCTGTTAAATATGTTTAATGGAAACAAAAAAACATTAATTTGTAAAAATACGTAAATAAATATCTTAATTTGTTCCTTGAGTTGGTTTTCTCTGCCTATGAATATAACTAATACAGAAAAAAAAATTCCCAAAATAACAGTTAATTGTTAGAGCTTTTTTTACCTGCCCGACTCTACCTCAAAAACTGAGAATTTTTGTGCTGGAGAAAAGCTTTAAAATTGCACAGATGTCAAAAGCTCAGGAATAAATTAATCCAGCTGATAAAGTTTAACCCACCTCTGTGGTGCATCAGCAAAGTGCTCTTTAACTGTGTGGTCACATACTGTCTCCCATCAGCCTGTTGCTGTGTTTAGTTACTGAGTATGTATTTCTTACCTCCACATTCAGTGGAGATTTTAAAGCTTTATTAGCTTCTAAACCCTCTGAAGAATGCAAAATAACAAATTCCTTTTGGGATGCTTGTACGATGCTGACTTGGCAGGCCTTCTGTTACAAGCAGCTGTAAAGAGATCTTACACTGAGTACTGGGTAGTATTAGATACTAGTGGCACTGCCAGATCCCTGAATTGAGACACACACGACAGGAGTAAATAATTTTATACCGTGTTTTATAATGTTCTTACAGCTTAAAAAAAAAGACACTGTATGATGCCTGGATAAATACTGTGTCGAGCACTATCCCTTCATTTAAGAAGGAAGCTGCGTCCCATGTGGTGCAACTCTTCCTCCCCCTTTTTTAAAGCAAGAGCTCATGTGGATTAAGTTCCAATTTCAGTATTTTTATTTGAAAGCTCTTCCTTTTTTTTTTTTCTTTAAGAAAGTCTTGTATAAGCAGAATAAGAGAGAGAGAGAGAGTGAGGTTTTTTTTTTTTTTTTTTGCAAGCAAGTTGGACAAGTTTATTCTCAGCTTTCCTACATGTTGCTCATAAAAGTAATCAAGAGTATTTGAATAAATGCTGTGCTGTGAAGAAATGTAGATCACAGAAGATAAATAGGTAACATCTTAGAATTTGTCATTGATCATCCCAAGAAAGTGTGGAAAACTGGAGGAATTTTATTTTGCTTGTTCTCTGTACTTGCTTTCACAGATAAAAGTGGTGAAGTTGTGTACTGTTTTTATTTTGCAATTTGTGCTTCCCTGGATTTTTGAGAATTGCCAGTCACTTTCAAGAGAACAATTATGTATAAACTACTAGTAAGTGTTCATGGCTCTGCATTTAAGCCTACTGTAAATCAAACTTGTATCCATGTGGCCAGAATACCAGGCTTCATTTTGCTCAGATGAGCCCCAGGGAGATGATGCAGGATGGCACCAGCTGGAATCCCAATGCAGGGAAAGTGTCAAAAAAGTTCTCTTTCTCTTTGTGATGCTAAGGTGTACCAAAGGTACTCCTCACGGATCCAGGTTAGTCCCAAGAGCAGGTAAGAATAACTCTACAGCCTGGGACACTCCAGCTCACTGAGAATTTATGGAAAGCCACCCATATAATGTACTAACCCAGAGCAACTTTATCTGGTGTCCTTGAACTGCATTCCTAACTAAGGATCTCCCAGGCTCAAGTATTCTCTCCCCCCCTCCCTTTTTTTTTTTTTAAAACCTTCCCATTTCCTGTTAGTGATTTTTGCTAACAACCTTTCAAGTGGGATATTAAGTGAAGTTTTTGCTGCCAATTCATATTTCTAGCAAATAATGTTTTAAGCCATCTGGTATTTTCATAGATTATAAAAGACTTCATAAAGCTGCCTGTTTGTGCAGATAAACTTGAGGTTTCAAAGCATTTTATTCTGAAGTGGAATGATTAGATGTAAGAATTTGCTGAAGGACAACAATGAAGTATTTATGGCTCCACAGGCAAGGAAACAGTTCAAGCTCTTTAGATGTCTGTCACAAGGATTTGTGAGATCCTTATATGTAGTGTAGTTCTGTTCTCAGGCTCACATTTGTGTATCTATTATTTGCTCCGTTCTTGATTTATCTCTGTACTAGATGCATGAGTGTTAAATTTGTCTCTTCAGGGCCAAGAGTGGAAGGAAGCCTCCAGGGAAGAGAAGTGCACTTGTATAAGCAGGAGGAAGGTGCAGTCATGGTGTGCTGAACATAAACCCCGAAACATCACAGGGTGTGCTGGGAGAGCTTTTGTTAGGCAATAGATAGCATGGTTTTTTTTAAGTATGTTCTGTATGACCAGTATTGTACAGATCTGGATCCACTGCAGCTGATGGAAAGCCAAATAGCATGTGGACCTGGCAGTGATAGATGGATAGATACATCCTGTGGATGGAAAGGTAATAGACACACAAAGTATGACGTCAGAGGATGGAAACAGCAGTACTCAATTGTATAAACAAGTTCTTTATACAGACACAAGTTTTTAGGAAATACAATTCCTGGTATTTTATCCCTTTAGAAATGTTTAACAGTTCTGAAACGTTTCCTGGAATTATTCAGTAAAATAAAATACTCCACTCACCATGACCTGTCCCTGTGTACTCAGTGCCAGAAGTGTTTTTAAAGCACTAAAGGTATTTATTTCAAGCATGAAGCTTTCAGTGATGCCCTTGAGTTCCATTTTCTCTTGACCTTTATGAGTTGTTTAGTACCTCATTGCAATGGTGTTTACTCTCTTTGTTCTTTTCCATGTCACTTCTGCCTCTGAGTGCCTACTTTCTTCAGAACACTCAACAGGCCCAACACGGCAGATGTAAACAAGGGGGGAACAATTATACCAATTCCATTGAGGGCAAACCCTCCTACTTGATAGCTGAATTTCATTTACACCAGCCAAAAGTATTGTCCCAGGGCATGGCTTTCTATTTTTACTGTTCTTCTTTCCTAAAAGCTGTGACTTAAAACCATGTAATCTTTTTTTTTTCCTTTTCCTAAACAGAGGTGATGCCCCTCCAGGTAGATTTAATACAATGGAACTTGACATTTCATTCACACAGAAAAACAACTTCCAAGTTTGAGAGGATCCATTGACACATGATTGTAAACTGGGCCCTGTCTCTGCAATATCCCAGGGACACTGCAGAAATGACAGGAGGCAATTACAAAGGAGCACATCCCACTACATTAACCGTTAGTGCTTCTACATCTTTGCCCTAAGCCTCTCTTATCATTTAATGCAAAGAGCCATACTGACGTTAATAGAAAAGGTTTTCAAATGCAATTTTCATCATAACCCTCTTTCCTTGTTTTCCTCGGCCTGAATTTTTACTGATGCTACGTCCTATTAAGCGTGAAGCCCCAAGAATAATTTTTAACAGATATTTTTAAAGATGCAGAAAAGGCCAGAAAGGATAATGAATAACGATGAGCAGTACTTTTATTTGTCACACCTGAGCTTTGGTTTAAGGGCCCTTGTGTCTGAATTACTTGGTTTATACTGCTGCCCTGGGGGAAATCACTTGAATTTAAACTTACATGCAAACAGAAAAAAGAAAAAGTAGATTTTTCAGATTAAGACTGAAGACTTGAAAAAAAAAATTATTTTTTTTTTCCAGCACACATTTTAGGAGCAGCTATCCAAACAGGTCTACTGAAGACCCTTTTTGTGTTGCTGAATAATAGCTCTTAATACTTGTTGCTTTTTACAAAACTCATCTCTGCAGTGAAGTTAATATGGGGAGAGGACAGTAAAGTGAGTTCATTTGCCTGAACAGAGATGGAAGAGCTGAGGAGGAAGCTATGGGAGTAAGCCTCCAGCCCTCCTGAGGAAAGACAGAGATATTTGTTTTCAGAACACAGAGGTTGTCTTTTCTCCCTGGGTAGGAAAATGGAGCCTTTCTGAGCTTCCTCTGTGCTTTGGGGAACCATCCCTGACTGCTCTCCTCAGTGGGTGCAAGGACTGTTAGGTGCAAGGACTGACAAGCACACAGCTTCCTTCTGATTTGCAACAGAATAGTATTGCCACCTCTCCTAAGGAGATGACCTGTCGGCTAGTTTGTGATGTGAGCTGGGTAAGGTCTAAGCTGTCAGGGGAGGCAAAGCAAAACAACAGCTCAGTACACTTTGGTTTTACTGTAAAATACCAACTGAAGAAACATTTTCTCCTGGTTTTGTCCTGTTCTTGTTTAAAAAATAAAATAAATCTGTTCTTCTGCGGTGTGTATGACTGTAGCATTGCACAGGAAAATAAGCAGCCTGGGCTTAGCCTGCTGCAACACACAGTGATGCTGGGACTCTGGTCTTGCACAGCTGTCCATGGGAGGCAGGCGTCAGGCCAGTGGCTGCTGGCCCCAGCATGGTTTACTTCTCCTACCTTCTCCTGTGCTCTTGGCTGCTGAAAAAATCTCTAGAAGCATATAGCAGAACTGAAAAAAAAAAAAAAAAAAAAAAAAAATCCGTGTCCCTGCCTATTTATAACATGGATCAAGTGAGAGTTTGAGGAGAAGTGGAAGAGAAGACTCCTTCAAATTCTTTACTGTTTGAAAATTGAAGGACCTGCTTAGAGTAAGGCAAAGAAATGGGAGCATTCTGAGAGTTTTGTTAGTCTCCAGGGGAACTTCCACATGACTGAGTCTGTTTGCTTTGCTGAAAGCTGTTTCCTTCTTCAGATCACTTTCTCTTTACAATCAAGTCCACTGTGTTAGGTTCCAAGCAGCACGAATTCGCATTCCTCAGACATATCAAAATCCTGAATTTCTCTACAACGTATGTTCCAGAAATGTCAGCTCTCACTACAATGCAAAAATGTTTGAAATGTATTTTCAGAATAGCTCTTGTTTACATAAAAATTGGCAACTAATTGTCTTGTATAAATCAAACTTCATCTGATGTATCATTTGTGGGATAGAAACTATCTGTATAAGGGATAGCACAAAAGCCAAGGACTGAGAAGGTGCTGGATAAACATAGTCAAGACCTATTGTTGATGCTAAGGGTAATTTTAGGTGTTTTCATATGTATTCCTAGGTGGGCGAATTTGCATCCTTATATGGATTGTAACTTTGACTACAATAGTAATATTCTGTGAAGTCAAGATATATGCGAGAGAGCAACAGACACTACACTTTCTGCAACAATTAAAAGAAACACTTTATAAGGCTTAGAGATAATTTCCATAAGTGTTTTCTCATTTTCACATGGGAAGTTTCTATTTGTTCATAATGAAATGCTGGGATTAAGCCTTTGGAAGAAACCAATCATGCTGACAGGAAATATGAACAGGAAAGTGGCTGCTATAGAAGAAAATTCAGTTCTTTTCAGACCTGCTTTTCAGTTCTTAATTTGGAAAATATTGTAGTTAATTTTTACCCAGTAACTGAAAAAATAGTGTTGGGTTTTTTGTTTTGTTTTGCTTTTTTTTAAATATGATGTTTCTGTTGGGATGCTGTTCTGCTAGGATCAAATGTTGTTCTCCATGTCTATAATCTGCAAAAACTTGTTAATAATATTAATGAGGTATTGAAATACTTGGAATTGATGAAAAAATGGTTATCTCCAGAAAAATATAATTGCTAATCACCAGCTAGTTTTTATTTGAGATAATGAGCTCTTTGTGTCTGTGTATTTGCTATGAAATCTGTTTTTGTATGCATTTACATTTTGGTCACAGAATGGCTTAAACCTTCTTTCCAGCACCCACTCTATCCATGTCCTGCTCTGCCTCCTAAACTAGGCCAGGATACCTACTTTTGTGCATATGCAATGAATTAGAATAAAAATTGGATAATTAATAGTTTTCAGGTTTTTAATTTGTATCGGTTTCCTGAGTCATTTCAACACACACCTACAGATCCAGGTGTCCTGACTCAGCTCAAGGAGAAAGAACAAATGAGTGGAGGAGAAGTCTGACTGGGGTAGGACAACACAGAAGAGTCCTTTAAAGAAGTATATGGGAAAGTGGCCTCAGCAAAGATCAGTTCCCTTCACCTCTTTGTTTGCCCTCTGGGAGAGCTGAAAGGGAATTCACCAACTCATAAGCACACTCCCTATATGCACTCGTAGCTATTGTCTGTCATAGTGAGATATGACTTGTTACTGCTTTTGGAACTACAGTTTGGTATTGGTTTATTAAACTTGCTCTCAAAGGTGTGTTTTCTGCTAGCCAAAACACAACTGAGCAATCTATTCACTTTTCTTCCTTTTGTTCTTCCTTGTTTTTTATGTAACGGACAAGCTCTCATTATCTCACTGGTCTCTGATGGTGAGGTTTATTAAGGCAGTACTGATCCTCGTGATGAGTTAATTCATACTACAGTATATGAATTAGCCTTGGCAAAATGTTGCAAGGTTTCATCTCTTTGTTTTGGTTTTTTTTTGGTGGGTTTTTTAAACATTAATTTATTAGGAAAAAGCCTTGGTAGTCAGCACCTTGAAACAGTGCTTTCTGTGCTGTCTGCATGTCTGTTTGTGCTGGGATAAATAATGCCACTTGTGATACTAGTTTAGTTGGTCTAATTGTCAGATTCTGCAAGTAGCTCAGAGCGTAGTGTGGAGACTGGGAAAGACTCAGTAAAACATGTACAGAGCTGGCCTTAACTTGCCATGTCTACACCACATATAACTTAGAAGGTGCATTCAATATGCTGTAGTTATTTTTACATGGTTAGAAAAATCAAACTTTTAAGTATCCCCAAGGCTTGACTGTGTTAGTAATCTTGCATGATGATTAGATTCAGGAAAACAATTAAACAGAAGTCAATCCAAGTTATAATACACATGCTAAAGGGTTTTTTTTTCATAATAAGGAAGAATGGCCTTAAGTGTTTGCTTTAAAAGAGACTTCAGATTCTATACACAGAAGTATGTGGAGTGTGGCATATAGGTCATGAATTGTTTACAGCAATGGAATGATTTATCTTCTCAGAGACCTGATTTAATAAAAAGACATTCTTTTCTTCTTTCTTTTTTACTTCATTCTTTTCTTCTGGGTCTTAACAGTCATTCAACTTAATAGCTTATTTTCTAGAGTGTATTTGTAAATCAAGTCAGATTTTCACTGGCAGCGTGGTAAAGTGATAGAGAAGAATTTTGTTGCAATGATTGTAGCTGGAATTAAACACTTTGAACCCTTTCTTCTGGAAAAGCAGTAATTCATTTCTACCAGGAGAGGCTGCTCAGCAACTGTTTCTTGGCCACACAGTCACGCCAAGAAAGAAAACCTAGCTGGGTTGCAGCTCTGCCTATGTCGGAAGTGCCCCCCTAATTTCAGACAGCTTGTCGGAAAGCTTCCTCCCCCTTGTACATGTGCACACACTCTCATTAAGCCTTTTGTGATGCTCTGAAACACTGGTCATAGGGCAAAGTCTTTCACTCAGTAGTGGCAATGGGCCTGAGGAGCTTGAAGGATTTAGTTCTTCATGTCTTTGTGCCTCAGCTTCCCATAAGATAAATGATAATAACTCAATAATAAAGTAAGATTTTTCAGTATTATTATTATTATGAAAATAACTATATGGCAGGAATAAAAATACTTCTCATACACTATGACTCTTCTTACTACACTCATGAGTGACTTAAAGTTCTGGTGGATAAGAGAATGTGAGAATGTAAAGCATTGAAGTGTTTCAGCATAATCCTGTGCCCTTTTCTCCCTACGCAGTCCTACCCAAGGACCAGAGCTTGCCTTACTCCTGACACAGTGAAGGCAAAGCTGCCTTGGACAACTACAGCAGTGGTCTTTGCAACGTTGTCAGACTTCTTGGCTTTGTTAGGTTTGCTCACAGCCTCTGCTCTGGTGTTTCTGGTTGAGCTCCAAAGCAACCTGAGCCTCCTCGATAGCCAGCCACACCAGAGCCTGGACCAAACTCACTTCATGGGCATTTGCCCTTCAAAGCTATTGAAAGTGACTGCAGCCAGCTCCTAGAAAGGCAAACATATTTCCTTAGCCACCAAAAAGAAGAGTCCCTAACACCTGGGTGGATTTAAGCATCATCTTTATCCAGGAACTTCTTTGGAAAAGGGTTTCTAGCTGTACTATTCAAGGCAGAATAATTTTGCAGTTCTTGCACAATTGTCTTGGATGATGTATTCCAGATGCTCTTTGTTTTATGGTCCCAGGAAGCAAGACATGCCCCCCTTTGAGGTGTCTGGTCAGCTGGGGTAGGACAGAGATTCCAGGGGGCTAATGGAGACTGGGAAAGCTGGTTCTTTGGCAGTCCTTGGGGTCTTGTCTCTGCTCAAGGACTGGGGAAACAAAAGAGAGAGATGGTGGGCTTTTGTGGACGAGCTTGGGAGGATGGGATTGTCACTAATGATTCTTGACCCTGGCTGAACAAAGCCTGTGTCACTTGGTGACCAGTGTCTTCACTTCCAGCTCAGAGCAGGGCTGCAGCTCTCCCGTCCGTCCCATCCTCCCCTGTTGCAGCTGTGCCCAACATGAATCACTCCTCAGTCACACTCCCCTCTGCTGTGCCCTGGGGTGACTCTCAGGGCTGCGATTCTCTGCTGGGGCTGCAGCTCCTGCCGAGGGAGGCCCTTCACCATGCAGCAGCAATGAGAACCCCCAGGGAGTGTCTGTGCTCGCTCTCTGAAGCACAGGACGAGCTGCTGCAGGTGGGCTCAGCCAGGGCGGCTGGTGACAGCCATTCCTGAGGATGGCTGTCTGGCCAACGTCATGGGCAAGGTTTGTGACTGAACAGGGAATTGGATCGCGCTTGCCTGAGTCAGAGGTGTTAAAACATCAGAAAAAATAGTCATAACAACCCCAAGCACCAAGTGTGTGCAGGTTTAGTGGCTGCTGTTCATCCATACAGAGCAGGAAAGGGTTTGACTGCTCAAAGTTTTAAACTTATGAACATGCTCTTGAGAGGAGATGATTTTGATTTACACTGACAAAGCATATAAAGTAGAGGAGCCTTGGGTGTCCACATGCCATGAGTTATAAATGAGACAATTCTGTTCATTGTCTGTCTTTAATGAATGCAAACTAGAAGAATACACTAGTGAAAAAAATGCCATTTGTACCACCGGGGATCTGGGCCTGGCTGGTTTCATAACTCCTGAGCATAGAATGCACATCCCTCTTTGACTTAATAGCAAAATGATGTACCTTTCATCTCTTTTTTAATTATAGCCCCTGTTGTGATTTGTTATTTATTTATTTAGTACCCTATGGACATTTTATTTCCAGACTGCATTGCTTTTTGTGTGTAAGGCTTCTTTTTGTTGCTCTCCATGATTACTCTCACTTGAGTCAAGGCTGAACACACAATACAGAAGCCTAAGCTTCATTTTTTCACTCTCAGACGTTTCTCACAGAAGACCAGTCCTTTTGTTTATGAGATCACACTTTATAAGTGTGTTAAAGATGTGTCTTCACCAGCCCAAAGACCTTTCTTATTTCTCATCAGCTGCAGAGATATGGTGATGCCTTTATTTACACAATAGCTTTCATCCCCAATTCCAAATGGTGCCTTGACCTCTAAGTCACTTGTAAAAGCTTCCAGCTCTCTTAAAACCTGAATCCAGTACTCCGCTTGTGGTCATCCAAAAGTACTGGATCAGCATGCAGACCCGGGCTTGTAATCCATACATTGCTTTGTGGGTGTGAAAATTAGCCAGGACACTGGTCCAGTCCATCTCCTGAACAGTCTTCATTGACACGGAAGTCAGTCAAATAGCTACCACTATCCTTCATCTCCCAGACCAGGTGAAAATGCTTGTTCAGAGTAGTTTCACACCAAGTAAACACATTTTTCACATCCATTTTGGAGTTCCGAGTTTTGCACACATTATTATTTAGGAATCATTTGTATATATTTGCATATCCACTTCTTTTTGGAGGTCTTGTCAGCAACATACAGTGGAAACTGAAAGGAAAGTCAGTTGTTAATGTTGTATTTCCACTAGCGTATGTTGTTTAATTCTAGAGCTCCTATTCCACGGTCGATGTCTCTGTTCATGTAAACACTGGCAACTCTGAAAGCATAAGTGGGCTTTACTCATCAGACACACTTTGGCATAATTCTGGGGCAGCTTTAAGCAGGACAGAGTCAGCTTTACCAGGAGGTTGTTGTTACATAGGAGATATGGTGGCTAAGGGCTTGAGGAGCAATGCATAGGTCAGTGAGTTCTGCAAGTCGTTTTAAACAGCCAGCACCCAGCTCTGCGTTGCCGAGCACTGCTTCCTTGGCTGCTTCTTTTTGAGTAGAGACTACATGGACAAGGTAATAAATACCTTTTTGCAAACTGCACTGGAAGGCTTGAGTGTAACTAAGCAACAAAGGTAATGTATATTATTATTATAATTATACAAAAGGAAAAGGCAGCAAGAATTCTTCCAATAATATTCAAAATACATGATTCATTCTCTGCACCCTCACCAAAGTGTAAATCCTGACTCACTTCACTGCAGGTAAAGGGTCCATGGTGTTGAAGACTGCCTCAGTAGCCTTGTAGTCCTCCATGCTCACATCTTGCAATGCCTGCAGTATAGATGTGAGTCTGTAGGAGACCATCCCTTGGAGAAGGCAGTTAATGGAGAACGCTGATTTCTAAGAACTGGTTTTGTGATACTGCACTGCTTCTTGGGGAACCTGTGCTTCTGCCAAAATGGAATGACATTCGGCCAGTGGTCTTGCCATAACTGTGCAGGAACTCCTGCAAGGGTGCAAAACATTCCAGTTAGGTGACTTGAGCTAAATTGGCATCACCTGAGGTTCTGGTCCAGCCTTCTTAAATGGGCTATGTGTTTTTTACTGAAAACAGGCAAAGAGGAAAAAAGCAAACAAGATTAAAGCAACAGCATTGGCTAGAGAAGAGATTAACAACAGGGATAATTTGGCACTTAGGTTCATGACACTGATACATATGTACCACTGCCACTGATACTGCTTTGCTGTCTAATTGTATAGGTTCTTAAATTTCTGTTGCTAAAAATCCCATGGACATCTGCAACTCTGTCAGTGAACTGGCAGAATCGCACAACCCTTGGCAGAGCCAAACTTTTGGGTCGATGTATTGATCATAAATTCTGCTGTGAGCCATGCGCCAGGGGTCTCCCCACATAAACCACCTGGTGTAGCATGTGTTCAGATCTCACAGCATCCCTCACCAGAAAAAGCCACAGAAAGCAGGGTAGAAGAGCCCAGGGAAAGGTTACCTGTGGCACACTTTACATCTCTTCTCTTTCACCCAAGACAGAGTGAAGACCTAAACAAAGTTACTCAAGTTCCAGAGGAGCTCCCTAATAAAAAAAGTGTACTCTAGTTTGGCAGTGTGCCTTTCTCAGCCTTGGAGTTCTTGTTTCTTGTTTGATAACTAAAATCTACAAGGGCTGTTGGCTCTCTGCTCCCCTGTTAGAAGGCTGTATCTATTAATTTACAGTGAATTTTTTACTTTTTTCTTCTCTTTCTGTGAGTTGGTGTAGGTATAAGGATAGTTTAAGTTCTTAGGTAGAAGGAAGTGATCCTTATTTCTCAGCACTGGTAAGGCTACATGTGGAATGCTGCAGCCAGTTCTGGACTCCTTGGTCCAAGAAAATATGGACTTAACTGGACTGAGTCTAGCACAGGTTTGCTAAGATGATTAAGGGATTGGAGCATCCCTCCTATAAGGAAAGGCTGAGAGAGCTGGGACTGCTCAGGCTGGAGAAGAAAAGGCTCAAGAGGGATCTTATATGTATGTATAAATACTTACCAGGAGGTAATGAATAAGAGAGAGCCAGACTCTTCTGAGTGGTACCCAGTGACAGATTAAGAAGCAGTGAAGACAAAGTAAAACACATGAAATTCCATCGGAATGTAAGAAAACATAATTTTATTGTGAAGGTGATAAAGCATTGGCACAGGTTGCCCAGGAGTCTCTGCCTCTAGAGATAGTAAAAAGCTATGAACATGGTCCTGGGCAAATTGCTGTAGCTGACTCTGAGCTGGGGGTTGGACTAGGTGGTCTCAGGAGGCCCCTTCTGAAATAAATGTGAACTTTAGCCCTAGGTGCACGCTGCTTGGAAGCAATCTGCCTTTGGTTACAGAATATTCATAAAGCAAGATGCTGAGATCTCATATTACTGACATTGCATTTGGCAGTGTGCTTTCTTCATCTTTTATCTATCTGCTAACAGAGAGAAAATATTTAAACTAAACAATATGAAGTAGTTGACTCATACAAAATATTCACTCAGCAAAAGTCATGCAAAACAGTTCAGGTTACCACAAAATTCTGTGTAAGTATACTTGAGAGCTTTTTGAGCTTTTGCCAGACCTTCCTACCTCTCTGTCTTGGCAACAGCTTTTCTGAAAGTGTTTCTGCAAGAAGGACATTGATCCTTCCCTGCTACCATGTGAGCTAGCATATATCCTTAGTAGTTCTCAATCCCCCATCTCCTTTTTCAGGTAGACTCATGCACTCAATCTTTCTATTTCACTTTGTCCTCTCTCTTGAGGCCTCAGGTACACATACATAAAAGACAGGCTCTCTGCTGTGATTCATTTGTGATATACTGATGTCCCTGAAGCAGCCCAAATGTTGCTGCTGGATGAATGATACATATTCCTCCTTTTCTGTGGAGCTGACAACACTGTCAGTTTAGCCTTGGGAAGGAATAATATCCTCAGTTATTTGGAATTCATCTAAGTCATCCTGCACCAGATGTTTGACTTTCAGTGCAGTGTGGCGCAGTACCTTGTTGGCAGGTAACAATATCCCATTGACTACTGCATCCATGGAAAGAAATAGGTGTATTGACAATGTCTCAACATCCACAAGTCTTAAAGTGTTTGCTGGACAGTACCTGACAGATAAAAGCACTGTTATACCTTGAATGGGCTCAGGTTGGTAAGCCCTAAGTACCTGTGAGATAGCACACCTTACTTTGAACCACAGGCTTTATGTTCTGTGTTTTAATAGAGCTCTGCTCTGTTTTTTTGAGCCCGAGTAACAAAGCCGGAAGTTTCTCAGGAAGTAGAGACAGAGTTAAAGGGGGCAATACAGACTTTTTCAGAGAACAGAGATGCAATGCAGGTGTTTACTTCCTGGCTACTAGGTCATGTCCTACAGAACAATTAAGGTCACCAAAATAGATTGTAACTGGAAAAGAATTGCAATAGCTGAGAAAAGGAGGAGAAAGCTTTCATCAACTCTTAAAGAAAAATATGAATGCTGTACTTCCCTGATAGGCTAAACCCATTGACAACAATAGCCTCTGTACTTTTCTTACCTTTCAGGAAAACTTCTTTGTCTTGCCCTTCAATCCTCCTTCAAACCAAATGAGAGATGGGTGAGCAGGTGCCTCGTCTGACCTCTCTGACAAGGGCCGTCTAACAAAGCAGGTCACGCTGGAGCGGTCTCATGTTTTAGTGTTTTTCCCTTACACAGGTCGTCAAGGACAACAAAGCACTTCAACGGTTGGAATGGGTCAGGGGCTTTCAGCTTCATCTGACCATTACTGAATCCCATTTCTGGTCCCTCCATTTTGCTGCTTAGGTACAATTTCCCTTCCTTTTTCTTTCAGGTGCATTAACTCTAATGGTGTGTTCCACATCTAATCTGTTGGTGCTCTCCTTGCTGAGACAGGCAGCTCTGGTGATGGTTTAATTGGTGCATAGGTTGGTGGGGACCTGGCTTGCCCTATGGCACTGTTGTACGTTACACTAGCAGCATCTAGTCTAAGTTGGCAGAATCTCCACAGTGACAGCCTGTGTGTCTCATGACTTATATGAAGGTGTGCAAAGAACTGGAATTTGACAACAAGGCTATGTCAGCATCGCTGCACCCTTTAATTCAGTGAAGACATGCTACATGGGGCAGTGCTAATGTTTAGGAGGGAAAGGCATGATGCAGCTCCCAGTAGAGGCATGCACACAGTGGCAGTGCACACAGTGTGTCTCCAGTTTGTCAGCTAACATAGGTCAAATATTTATATGAATCAATGCTCCTTGCACAGAGTTCTGCAGCAATGGTCTGGCCTCTATCACAAGACACCTGCTGTAATATATTTAGAAATCCTCTTACATATATTATAAATTGCAATTGTGCAAATTGCAACTGCAGTTTAAAAGGTTGTAGAGAAATTGGCCATTCACAAAGCTCTATATTGCTTTGCAAATTATTTTCGCTAGTACATCTTTCTTCTTCTGCTCAGAGAAGGCCATCTAATGGGGTGGTCTGAATTCTAGATGTGATTATCATGAAAATATTGCATCCAAATATGTATGAAGCACTGTAAACATCATTAGTCTTTCTGAGGCACACTTGGCAAGCAGCAGTGTAAGCTGCACATAGCAGCAAGCCAAATGGGAGACACGGCCTTTCTCTGAGAATGAATGTATTTCACCAAAAGCCCCTAACCTATGTCAATATTTTAATAACTCAGAATAGCAGCTGCTGGTAGAACTACTCTGAGAGAGCTTCAGGATACAATGCAGCACTCTGTGTGCAGCTTGCCACTACTATTACTAGTCCCTTGGGAAGGTTTCCTCCAGTTTGTAAGTGTTGCTGCAAAAACAGACTTAAAGTCTGAATTTATTTCCATGTCTGTAGACCCAGTGGGGACAGAGAAGTTCCTTTAATGAGGATGAGCAGGAAGAAACCTGGTCAGGTTCCAGCGGAAGTGTGCAGCTGAACCACAGAGGCAGAGTAACTTCATGAACTACCACTAATTTAGCAAAGCATGATCTTCAGCAACTCAACAGAGCCACCTTTTCTTTTCCATATTCCTCCTCCCACCTCCCAGCATCTCTGGAAGTAAAACTTTGTTCACAAATCGATTTGAAAGAAGGGACTCCCATGGGAGAGTGATCCTGTCAGAAGGGTGCATGAGGTTTCCTGGGTGATGGAGCCTATCTTGGATAGCTGTCCACACTGAAAATCAGCACTAAAATTGCAGAAGAAAGATTAAAGTGTTAACCATTTTTCAGTATGCTGGAATATATACCATCTGCTGCATAATTTCAAATAATGAGCATTTAAAACACATAAAGCACATTCATTCTGTAGATTTTTGGCGAGGAAAAAATTAGCTGTATTTTTCAAATAAAATGCCTGCCTAGAAACAGTTCACCAACTCTAATCAAACCTATCAATCCTGCTATAACTCAATATCAGACAGTAACTGTAGTCAGTTATGTTAGAAGTTACTGCAAACAAATTTGCTGGAAGTTTAGTGTATCTATTGTAACATACGTGTGGAAGAGTTAATGCTGCAAACATTAATGTAATGTTTTTCAGACCTCATGAATGAGAATATATTTGTCTTGCAGAACGCTGTAGCTTCTTCTCATTTTCCTTTAGAAGAAGAAATGGATTATTAAACACTAAAGGTATTGCAGTCTTAGTTCCATATGTATACATAAATTTACAGAAAATATTTATAGCAAAATAATGCTAATAACACTGAAAAGTCAGATGGCGTAAAGCAAGAAAATACAGCCACCTCTATTATCTGCCTTACCTTCATCACCCCCTTCACGGGTTTGTGATGTGAGGATAATTTCTGATTACGTGACTGTGCATAATTATGGCCACACAGTCTTTTCCTGTTGTCTCCCTCAGCGCCTAGACTGACAAGAGAGGACAGCTCCTCTAGTTTTCTGACTCTTGCTGTTTACTTCTTTAGTTTCTGTCACCAAGGAGATGCAACTGTTGACCCAATGTCAGATGGAGTAGCCCATATCAACGGGAGTGATTTGCCCACCACCACCAGCTCCTGGTCTCACAGCCAAGCTATGACTCACGTAACCTTCCCTTCCATGACACAGACATCATTTCCTAAACATTGAACCATTCTGCTGTCCTTCACCTCTGTTGCCATCACCAAATATGACCTTTCTAAGTGCTTTACTTAAAAGATACACAATTTTTGGATCACGCGTGGTAGCAGTGTATGATAGAGGATTTCACAACTATGTTCTGTATCTTTACTGCTGCTTTATTTTTCGATGTAGCTAGTTGTCTTATTTCCTTGCTGTGCCAGAGAATATTTTTCTCATGCCATGGCTTTTTCTATCACTGCAGGAAGTATAGAAGTGACCTTGGATAAGCTGAATACTAAAAAGTATCTCTCAGAAATAACCTTTACATTAATACTTATATTGTACAAATAAGAGAACGTCTAGGAAAAGAAAAGCAATTATTTGACTCTTTACAGTGAGCATTATTAAGATATAGCATGTAACTCAGTAATAACTTAGCGCAGAAGACATTACAAAATTATGATTGTGAAACCATGCATCTATATTTTAAAATTGCCACACCAGAATTTTTTGAGTACAAAACTGTCTTCAGATAGAGTGATTGAGTCACTCTCATATTTCTATTGTTATTTTTCTAAGAGTAACTGGTTTGGGTTTTTGTTGGGTTTTTTTTCTTCCCCTGACAGCTTCTGCTAACATACATTCATACTTAAAATTATATTTTTCCTTTAAGATATTGCTATGGAATGAGTTTGTCGCTAATGCTCAGTAAGTATTATTAACCTTATTCTAAGTTGGAGTAATAGTATCAGAGCTGTTTAGTCTTTCTCCTCATACCATAGGAGAACATTCAGGGGACTGAGTACCTATCAGTTCAGAGAACTGAGTGCATCTTGCTGTCTTGTTTGCTCCTGAAAGTTGTATAGAAAATATCACTTCATACAGCTGAAACCTTGGGCAAACAGAGGTATTTCCCAATTGGCTTGTGTGACAAAAAGAAGGTATTTTGGACGTCTAGGAAGATACTGCTGGTGTTTCCTAAAAGGAAGGTGGTGTGACCAGTCCATCACGTTTGTCTTGTACTGTTGTCTCCTGTCTTCTGGTTCTCTGGCACTAGACTAGTACCTTGTACCCTGAAAAGTCGCAGGGCTGTGCTTCTCTGGGCCAGCATGTGGTGAACATGGCTGGTCTCCATGCTGCCTCTGATGATGGGGTAGAAGAGAGGCTGTGGAGCGAACAGCATTCTCTGCCACTATCTACTACTGCAGGCTGTCTCCACCAGTGACCAGGGAATTCAGATGTGTCTCCCACAGCATGACTGGATATAGTATTGTCCAACACACCAGAAAATGATCTATTGAACTGGAAAAGGAAGTGTTTTGCTAAAATCAGGGCACGTGATAAGGCTACTAATAATAGTCTGAGTAGGTAGAATTTGAGAAACAGAGCATACAAAGAATTCAGTACATCAAAGGAATTGTGGTTAATATCAGTATCCCAGAAGTCTGGGGCAGTATCCCAAAATAACTCATGCAGACCCTTCACAGCTCATCCAAATAAACAGGATGAGCTGTGTAGAATGCCTGGAAGTGAAGCAGACCAGGGCAGGAAGAACAATGCAGGTCTGACATCACATATCTAATTTTATTCTACTGAAACCCTGCCTACTGAAACTTGTGAAGTTTATAAATCTCATTCAATTGGTGGTGACCTGAAACTCTAGTGGCAGTGACTCTGCTATCTATAGGGCTGATCACAGCAGCCTCAAAACAAAGTACCTTTTTGGCTATACTGTTTGGTCTAGGGGTCACCTCTGGTGTGACTGTCAATACCTTTAGGAGCAAACCCAGGCTGCACACGGAACTTATAGCAACCAACATGCTGGGGATGGACTTCTTTTTAGGCTATCGGGTAACGACAGGACTAGGGGGAATGGGGCAAAGCTGGAAGTGGGCCGATTCAGGCTGGATGTGAGGAAGAAGTTCTTCGCCATGAGAGTGGTGAGACCCTGGAATGGGTTGCCCAGGGGGGTGGTTGAGGCTCCATCCCTGGGGGTCTTTAAGGTCAGGCTGGATGAGGCTCTAGACAGCCTGATCTAGTGGGAGGTGTCCCTGCTCATGGCAGAGGGGTTGGAACTGGGTGACTCTGGTGGTCCCTTCCAACCCTGACAGATCCTGATCTGTTTTAGCAGAGGACTTAGTAGTGTTGGCTTAATGGTTGGACTTGATGATCTTAAAGGTCTCTTCCAACCTAAAGGATTCTATGATTCTACAAGGCTGCCATTAGGTCCTCAGCTATCAACCTACAAGGCTGCCCCCACAGTGAGGACTTGGCTCCCTTTTCTGCCCAGTGCTTTTTCTTTCAGGCTCCTTGGAGGCCTTATGACACCACTGAGCTTCAGAGTAAATGGAATTTCTAAGCAGTGTGAATGCAGCACACCTTCAGCAGGTAAGGTGAATTATTGACAGCTGAGAGGTGTTGGTTCCTGAGACGCCTCTCGTAGCTGAAGCAAGCAGATGTTCCGTTCAGCAAGGGTATTTTAGAAATAATAATGCAAGTGTAGAATTTCTCCCAAGATTTAAAAAAAAAAAAGGCTGTAGAGAGGTGAGAGCTGAAACTGTCTTTCGAACAGAACACTTTTGCCTTAGTCATTGGAATACCTTTGACCACAATCTTACTGCTGAGAGCAAGCCTGCAAGGTCAGAGGACTGGTGCTGATACAGTTGCTGCAGAAAGCTGAAGGACTGAGCAGGTGTAGCTGGGATCAGAGCTGGTGCCCTGTGGTTTCAGCGAGTTGAGATACTGGTTGTACAACTGGTAGTTAGACCACCATCCACTCCCCTTGGACTACTGAAGTGCCTGTATTGGGTAGGCCCAAGAAAAGATACTAAGTCTTGATGTGAGCAAGTCCATGTGTGGCAAGAAAGCGTGTGTCTTTGATGCATCACTGAGCATCTCAATGTTATTTTTAATCTGCAATGACAATTCAGCAAAAAATTGCCTTGAAGTTTAGGATGTGCAGCTTCAGTAGTATGCACATCTAGAAGTCCTTTGATGAAAAAAAAAAAAAAGACTTTCTTTTCTGGAACTTGGTTCTGGTAGGTATTTTCCCATTAGCTTGAATTTACTTCTCTCTCTCCTTTATGAGGAATACCCCAGGGCTGGCTGTAGGGATTTTGGTACCCTTGACAACTGGCAGCCTATGTATATTCCCATATACCTGAAATTCAGTTTGTTACGTTACTCTTCTGCCATCATTAATACCTTCTTCTGTTAATAGGGCAATGATAACCCTAATAACAATGATAGCCTGATAGTGATGGGTGCTCATTTAACAGCTCTGAAGTAGCTGCCCAACGAAGCAGTGTATTCGTTTTGTCCCATACCCCATGAAGAAAAAAGTCTGCTTGGATATGTATCTGATGACACTACACAAGCAGTTTTCTTGCAGTTGTAGAACTCTGTATTTAGCTGACCCAGTGGTGCTTTTCAGCCCTTCACATCCAGATGTCTGAGGCAAGACACAAGGAGACAAAACTATGTTAAAGAACATTTCATCTTCTCACAAATAATTTTGGTTATTCCAGTAGATTACTGTTTATCTGCAGTAATGCCTAAAACATAAGGATATTTGTAGGGTGTTAATTTCCATCAGACTTACTGTCAGCCATTGTCTGACAACCACTTGGCACGTCAGAGAGTTCTTATGTTCTTGCTGTGTGTGGTTTGCCTTATGAATTACTGGCATCCACGTCGGGAAGCTGGCACACAGACAGCAGATAAGCAATGCTGGCAAGAGGCCTCGCTTAGAGACACAGTGCTTCTTGTGGCTCTTGAGAGACTGACTGATGTTTTGCAGAATAGACAGCCTGATCTTTACATTTTATTGGGTTTTGTTTTGTTTTGTTTTGTTTTGTTTTGTTTTTGAAAATGTCTTAGATATTTTTCCATTTATTACATTGTAATGGTTTGAAAACAAACCAGTGAGAGACTCCAAGTCAGAAATACAATTTAATAAGAAAAAAAAAATAAAAGCAATAATACAAAGGAAAACCACAAACAGAGTCAGAATACAACCTGATACTCTGTAGTTAGGGTGGTGGTAGCAGTCCAGATGAAACAGTGGTCTCGTAGAAAAGATCTGGTAGCTCTTGTCCTCTGGAAATCCAGTGGGTAAGGCCCCCTGTGCTGTACTTAACGCCAGTTTAGATCCGGGTGGGAGCACTTGGCTCCTCCCCCTGGGCGGAGCATCTCACAATGGGTTGATATCAGTCTATGAGTCATGCAGTGGGTCCTTGATGGTCCATTAAACAGAAAATAGCTCCTGGGGGGAGTTCTGTATGAGTCATGGGGCGAGGCATGGATGGGCCCATTAACAGGGAGGACTCCTCCTGCTGGGTGGGAAGGTGTTAACATCTCCCCTGACCTTGAACCTCTTTCCTTATCTGTTATAGCCTGGGGTGTGAGGTCTGTCCTGGGCAGCTGCTACCCATGATTTTCTTAACAGCCCATGAGCACTGACATAGAGAGTATAGAATATACAGTTTTGGTTCTACCCACATAAGGATAAACTGGTCCCAGCCCCTGCAACCACGACATACATTTAGTATCAAGTCTTGGCTTTCTTATTCAATTTACTGATCTTTTTTCAAAACTGAGCTTAATGGGTGCCTCAGTTTATCATTAGAGATTTAACATGGTTCTGTCTTTTCATGATCTGTCCTGCAAAAGGGCTAATTTTCACCACCCCCGATAACTTCTACAGTGTGCAACAACAGTTTTGTCACATGAAAAAGATTTTTGTCAGAAGCTTTCTAGCTAAAAAGCATAGCAGAAAAAAAAAAAGAGACACAGACCGTTGCTTATTATGCTAGCTTTATACTGTGTAATTCTTTTAATTTTAAACTAATTATAGTAACTTTAAAGTAATGTAATGACAGGCACTCAAAGTCATGACGTCTGTTCAGGATTAGCCCTTTGGCTGGTACAAATAGGTATAGCTGCACTAATTTCTGTTTACTGTGATATACAGGAGGTGATGGTTTTGGCTTCTAACCTGTTATTCATAGAACAGTTCGGTCACTCAGATGAGGAGTGTTTGAGGCTGCAGATTAAATATTTTTACTTATCCTCCTTCCAGTGCTGAACGATGAGCATTTTTCACTCCATAGCTACCTGACATGTACACTTGTCCACAGACAAAAAAAGATACTGGGACAATTTGAAATTTTTTTTTTTCAGGATTTAGACCTTGCAGTTTATCTGTTGTATTAGTCTTGTTTGATGGGTATGAGGTTTACTCCATCTCTTCCTATGGGAAATGGTGGTGGCTGGTTTCATCTCTAATGTGTGGCTAGGCATTTGCTGTGCATGAGTTGAAACACATAAATAGCAACGCATGAAACCAAATGTGAACTTTTCTGTGTGTGAATAACTTCCCAGAGGAGAACATCTCTTCCAGCTGTAGCTGTCGATTAAAATGGTGATGGAGAAGCTGCCCTAGATCCTGAAACAAACTGTCACTACCAGACAGTGAAAATTTTGCTGAAACAACCCTGCAATGCACAAGATGAAGATGGCAAAAGAGTTTTTTCTTGAGTAATTGCTTCCTAAGGTCTTTTCCTGCAGAATGCACTGGAATCAGCCGTACAATGTGCTCTGAAGTATTAAACTAGGGCATGACATACTTAAGTGTTTCTATCCTACATAAAGCAGAGTGACACAAAGCTAACTCAGAAGTGGTTAAGTTATAACGTTGGAAATTCAAAGCTTAGTCATTTAACACTACTATACACTGAAAGAAGCCATGGTGAGATTCCAGGGATGGCCTTAGGTCCAGCATTTCCTGACACTTGAATACTTGATTTGGTAAACTCAAATGTCTTTTAATATTTTTAATTTTGACAGATTTTTTTTTTTTTTTAAGAGAACAAAAATCCTAAGTCCCATCCTCAGGCACGTGCCTCTTCTTCCTATTTTTTACACTTTGTTCTGGCTTCCTTGCCTAGCAGGTCACAGCTCTTTCCCAGTTCCTTGTCAAAGCTCTTTCCCCTTTGCATGCACACTGGTTCCTGCTGTGTCTCTTGGCACAGCTAGTCCTTGTCTGCTCTCCTCCCTCAATGCTTTCTTTTGGCCAATGTGATCTCCCTGCTCCTCCACGCACTCCTGGATTGGGAAATAGCTGGCAGACACTGGTAGTTGCTTTTTTCTCTTCTCTCAGTCTTTTCCTCCATTTCTTGACTCCCAGCCTCCACTCAGATATTTCTCTGTTCACCCCCAACCTCCAGTCACCACCCCTTTTCCCCAGTCTGATTCTGGTCATGTGGTCTGGCACAGCTTTTGCCAGTTGACCCTTGGCTGCTGCTGGGAGTTCACCAACACCTCACTTAGAACCACGAGCAGTTTCCTCAGCATCCTCTGACCTTGGCCCACAGCCACCCACAGGCAGTGAAACGGATCCTGTTACTCTGTCACCAGGTCTCTTGTGAAATCTCATCACCTAAGAATCTCTGTGAGAGTGGGATCTAGCTGCTGAAAGCTCTGGCATGTCTGTCCTGTGTGGAGATTGCTTTCTTGCATCTAAGAGTCAAGATTTATACTTGATTTGGTATGATTTTCATGGGGATGGCATAGTTCTCTTTCCAGGAAGATGACTCCTGGCAGGCTAGGAGCCTATGTGGCTATAGATCTGAAAATGCTTCTGTCTTTTAGTGAGCATGCCTTTTCTTCTAGCTTCAGTTGTAGAAATGTATCAGCTGGTTTTGGACAAGGTTTTAGTGTTTTTTTGTTTGGTTGGTTTTGGTTTTGTGGGTTTTTTGTTTGTTTTGTTTTGTTGTTGTTAAAGGCAGAATCTGATAGGAGAACTGTCTGCCTTTACAGTTGGAGTTTGTAAAACTGAAATAGTCAAAATGTTCTGATACTGCAAATACAAGTCCAGGCTGTATTATTCCTTGAGATGGGTTTCAGTGAATCCTAAATGTCATTTCAAGGCACTTGAGCTAGCAGGGCCAAAATCCAAACTAAGACTAATCTGGGCATTAAGCATGGTCTGAACACACAACAAAAAGATAGCCCTTGCCCTAGAGAAATTATCATTAAAATATAAAATATACTAACTCAATGTAGATGGATGAACAGAACAAGTTAAATTATACTTGCAAGCTCCTAGGGTGCTGGGACCTTGCCTATAAGAGACTGATGTTGCAATGCAGAAGTTTTTCAATGATTAACACTTGTCAATGTTTATAAGGAGTGTGAGAAGTAACATGAGAGAAAGTAAAAAGGTGCTTATTCAAAAGAATAACCCATTGGCAGTGGAGTCTGGCAGTATTGGTTGACTGGCTAACAGAGCTGTCTTCAGTATTGATTGTAAGCTGATAGGTCAAGAGTGCAAACAAGGAAACTTTATTTCTTAACCACAAGAGAAAGAGTTAGTGGAGGGATGCACATCTTTAAAAATCCACCCCTGTGCTGGCGCAGAGCTGAGTACACTCATATCATCCCCAGGAATGGTTGTCTAAAGTGATCTTGGGGGCTTCCAGTGCTGAATTGTCTCCAAGCCACTGGCTTTACCAGGACAAGGTTTTTATTAATGCTTATCCTGAGCCTCTCTTGCTACATTTTAAGTTCATTGCCTTTAAATTCATTTACACCTTCAAGGCAGAAAAAGCAAAGCACTCCCAAGTCATGGTCAAATTTTAATCTATGGATCCTTTTCTTCTGAACAGCTATGAGTCTCTCTTTCTTCGTTTTATCTGTGCAGTGGATTATTTCTGATGAGCTATAGAGTTTTGCATTTGCTATGAAGTAAATTGCATTTATTCTTCATATTTTACTGTATTAATGCAGCTCACACAATTAGAAATGGAAGAACCTGATCAATTCTTTCTTCATGGACAAAAAAATATTTTTGTTTACATAAATTCATATCGGAGAGTAAAACCATTGATTTCCAATACCATGTTAAGTGGTTTAAAGCAGTATTCAGGCAACAGAGTTTTTTCCTGACAGTTGTGCCCATGTGAAATAGAAGGAGCACTTTCATGAAAGGCCTTGCCCCGTGCCCATTGAGGTAAACAGGAGGCTTCCCATTATTTCAAGATTCAGACTGATTTTCAATCTATTAGTGCATACCTTAAATATGAGACAGTGCTCAGGAAGTGCTTTTCCCTTTATTTGTGTACATTGCATAACATGCACAAGTGTTAGTCAGAAAGGACATTTTTCCCTTTCAAGATCCCCACGCATAGTGGGAAAATGGCTCTTCAGTTTATACACACTTTCATTAATTCAGCTGCTTTTTTTTTTTTTTTTTTTTTTTTCTGAAAATATTTCTGCTTGGAATTTTTTTTTTTAATTAAGGATTCAGCTGGGGGTGTATTAAATAAATGCAGTGTGCCACAGTTTACAGTAGAATGGAACTATGTTTTTCATCTCAGATGACTCAGTGGACTTTGCATGCTGTTGTTACTGTTAATGTCTAACCCTGACATTTATTTTTAAAAAGCCGGTCACAGAAGGAGTGAAAATAATAAAGCTGCGAGTGATTCTTCCTGCCTGATCTCTTAATCCACCCTTAATTCTTAAACCATCATTGTGGAAAGACAGACCTTTAACTCTTCAAAAGTCTTCCACTGTTCAGAATCAAAAGGTTTGGGGGAGTCATTAAAAATAAACTCTAATCTTATGACAATGAAGTTGAACAGGCAGGTTTCTATAACTAAAGAAGAGATTAATTCCATATTCAAAGTGGTAACACTACAAAGACCTGTGGAAAATGCACCACTGTTACAGTGAGTACAAGACTGATCAGGCTTTACAATAACTAATTAAATAAACTGTTATACAAGTGATGTCCTTGCATGCCCCTTTCTGCACTCAATACCTTTCTGACTGAACAGTCTGTACTATATCTCCTGTCTTCTTCTGGGTCTGTACGTACACATACATTTATAGTTATGGGAACAGATATCTCACTTGTCTTCAGGCTACTCTGCAATTGCAGCTGTGATGGAAAAGAAGTTTCCTTCTTCCTATCTCCTGTCTGGTCCATTATTGTTATGTCATTATTACTACTACTATGAGAATGTATATTCTAGTAGCAGTAAGGATTTTTAATCTCAGAACTATATAATTGCTCTTCCCCAGAGGAGCATGGAAAGAGAGAAAATACAACATAAATGTAAGAAAGAACAAGACTACAATGTAAAAATGGATGTTATGCTGTTTATTAATTTTAATTAATAAAAATATAAATATATCTCTAAGGAGTTTCTTCAGATGCAAGATATTCCAAAATCAATTCGTATTAATGGCTATCACTGGTATTTTCATATATAAAACTCCCAAAATAATCTTCATGTACTTGGGTAATTGTGTAGCATTTTACTGGATCAGGAAAAAAAATCAGATTTTGAGGAGGATATCAGGTTGTTTTGCCTTTTTTTTGCAGCTTATGCACACTTTCTTTGTGGTACATTGTCTCGTACAATATTTATGCACTGGATACATCTGAAATGCACAAAAAATTAATCCAGATTTTCCATATGCTACCATGAAATTGCAAACCATTTAAAATATTGTTAAAAATAACTGGAGCTACTCTATAATTGCTCAAATGTCTTTATCAATTATCTGGATGAGGGGATTGTGTGCACCCTCAGTAAGTTTGCAGATGACACCAAACTGAGCAGGAGTGTTGATCTGCTCAAGGGTGAGGAGGCTCTGCAGAGGGATCTGGACAGACTGGAGCGATGGGCCGAGGTCAGTTGCATGAAGTTCAATGAGGCCAAGTGCTGGGTCCTGCACTTGGGTCACAACAACCCCAGGCAATGCTCCAGGCTTGGGGAGGAGTGCCTGGAAAGCTGCCAGGTGGAAAAGGACGTGGGGGTGTTGGTGGAGAGCAGACTGAACACGAGCCAGCAGTGTGCCCAGGTGGCCAAGAAGGCCAATGGCATCCTGGCCTGGATCAGAAATGGTGTGTCCAGCTGGAGCAGGGAGGTGATTGTGCCTCTGTACTCAGCTCTGGTGAGGACACAGCTTGAGTACTGGGTTCAGTTTTGGGCACCAGAGTATAAGAAGGACAAGGAGGTGCCAGAGCGGGTCCAGAGAAAAGCAATGAACATGGTGGTCTGGGGAACATGTCTTATGAAGAGCAGCTGAGGGAACTGGTATTGTTTAGTCTGGAGAAGAGGAGGCTGAGGGGAGACCTTATCACTCTCTACAACTGCCTGAAAGGAGATTGTAGTGAAGTGGGTGTTGGTCTCTTCTCCAAGGTTACTAGCTGCAGGACAAGAGAAAATGGGCTCAAGTTGTGCCAGGGGAGGTTTAGATTGGATATTAGGAAGAAATTTTTTATTGGAAGAGTAGTGAGGCACTTGAACAGGCTGCCCAGGGAGGTGGTGGAGTCACCATTACTGGAGGTGTTCAAAAAAGGTGTAGATGTGGCACCTGGGGACATGGTTTAATGGTCATGGTAGTGTTGGGTGATGGCTGGACTTGATGATCTTAGAGGTCTCTTCCAACATTAATGATTCTATGGTTCCATGAAATGCAGCTATTGGCTGAAGATAAGTTCATATTTGCTCTGTAATACATGTTAGGATTTTATGTATAGTGTTATTGGTGGTGTAGTAGTTGTCATCACAGATACAAGGTGGTAAAACATTCAGCAAGTTTATGGCTTTGTCTAAAGAGACCAGCTTCTGATATATTGTCAGAGTCTTTTCTTCAAGTCATTGATAACTGATAAAACAGGTTAGATCATTAGATATGAAATTGTGTTATCACATATTATGTATTTGGATGGATAACAGAAAAAGAAAAGCAAACTTGAGGACAAATTAGCAGTCAAGTGATTTACTTTAATAAATAATTAGCTTAGTCTGTGAATGCCAGATCAGTGCAACTTGTATTCATTTTTAACGCCATTTGAAATGAAGATGGAACCAAGACCATTAGGTTAAACTACTCCTGACTGTGACTATATTGAAATATGAAGACTTTTCTCTGAATGGTACCCAGCTTAAAGGAAATCCACCAGGAATAAACTGTGAAAACACTTCTAAAGCCTTTTGCCTGAAGTATTTCCCAACAAAGACATAAATCACAGGGTTAATGCAACTGTTGGTGGTAGCCAGAGTGTAACCAAACTGCTCACCGAAGTTGAGCAGTTCCCCCCAGAAGCAGCCTTTGATCACTTCTGTCTGATGTAATATACCAAGGAATACAAAAAAATGGTAAGGAGTCCAACACAAAAGAAACATCAGTACCACCGTGAAGAGCACCCTGGTAGCCTTTGTGCCTTTGTGCTCCCTGCAACATTTTGTTCTGAGTGCTCTTCTTTCTCTTGCTTTTTTTTGTAGTGAGCGAATGGTAGAGAAACTAAGGAAGGTGATTGCCGTACATGGTAATGCAAACCCCACTATGTTGAAGACCAGCCTTTCAGTGGATACCCACGATGGGGTGGGGAATTCTAAAGCACACGCTGAAATATTCCACAGAGGAAAGTGTTTCACAGTCCGAAACATAAAGGCTGGGACGCTGAGAAGGATGCCAAAGAACCAGATAAGCAAGCAGATTCTTTTAGCCATAGATGTACTCCGTCTCTCTCTGTGGTTGAAGGTATGAACAAAGGTCAAATAGCGATCCACGCTGACTGCCACCAGCAAGTAGATGCTGGTGTACATGTTTAGGCTGATGGATGCACTGGTGCTGCGACAAAGGAAACTGCCAAACGGCCAGTTAAATTCATTCCTGATGTTCTCTGCCCAGAAAGGGAGGCACACAAGGAAGATAAGATCAGCAACAGCGAGGTTCATAAGGTAGATTTCAGCTGTCTTCAGGGGCTCCTTGTGCAGTGAATAAGTGAAGAGAACAAAAACATTTCCAAGCGTTCCAATAGCACAGACGGTGTCGATATACTTGGGTACTATGTAGTACACAGTTTCCCACCAGTCATTCAAGTCTGGGCAAATGGTTAAATTGTTCTTGTTTTCACTCTGGTTTGAGGAGGGAACATTCAGTACTGGTGTTTCAGTCATTTTTTTTTTTTAAATTCTGAAGTAAACAGGAGACGTCTTCGAAATGAGAGAAAGGGGCTGCAAAAAAGAAACATACAATTCCAAAAGCTGTAAAAGTATTTAACTGATGGAAACTGTTTATTAGTGTTCACTATTACAGGCTAAATCAATTTGTGCTTCTTATGTGCAATAGTGAAAAATGTTCCCAGGATTGGCAAGGATGGAATTTCCTTAACATCCTATGAAATTTCCTCTCTTTGCTGTCATTGTTTAAAGTGGCACAGAGGAAGGAAAGTGCCACTTTGGTGTAAGCAGTTCTGTATGCCTCCTCCAGACTGATGACGTAAACCTAGCCAAATTCCAGCTCCCTGAGAGTAGTAGGAGTCATGTGGACGACACAAAGCTAGCTTTGCACCCTTTCCTGCCCTTTCTCTTACCTTTATTTTCCATGCTACATATAACTTCAACAGTGTGATGCCTGTTTCCCTGGAACTGGGAATGCTACTCATTCTCTGTGTGCATCTCTCGTTTGCTTGACTTTCTGTTCTTTTGTTCCATTTAAATTCCTCCCAACTCGAACTTTGGGTTCAAAATTACTTTTAGATTAGACAATTTATTGCTCTCAAATGTCAGCAGCTGTAATAATAAAACATTAACTCTTCCAAAAGATTATGCTCAAAATCTTGCCTGGAGAGAAGGCACCTGCAGCTCCACATCCACAGCACTCTTCTCCAGCTCAAATATTTAGTTTGAGTTCAGCTGGAGAGAGGCAACACCAGCGCCCAAAGTTTTACAGCGTTGCAATACCTTTATTTGTCTCTGGTAACTCCATGTGAGATTGTGTAGGAATGAGAGTAAGGGTAAAATGTTGTCCTCCTGTGAAAATCCACTAGCCTGCCAGAGCTACCTCCTGCGATGACTTCATTCTCCTGGTGTTGTCATGCTCGACCATAGTGCCTGGATTTTTGTTTGTTTGTGTGGTGTTTTGTTTTTTTCAGAATGGGTTGGGTTGGAAGAGAACTTAAAGATCATCTACTGCTAACCCCCTTGCCATGGGCAGAGACACCTTCTACTAGATCAGGTTGCTCAAAGCCTCATCCAACACAGCCTTGAACACTTCCAGGGAGAAAACATCCACAACTTCTCTGGGCAACCTATTCTAGAGTCTCAGCACCGTCAGAGTGTTATTTTTTACAGACATTCAGTCTCAGAATCATTACAGTAGGCAAGATATTACTGAGCCTGTGGTGACATCTAACATTTCAGTATTTCATATCCAAGTGAAGCATGTAAATCATAAAAAAAGAATGGATTAAAAAAAATCAACATTTTGCAGTCATCCTGACTGTTAACTTTCCACTACAGCAATTTAACTCAGCTCTTTTGGTTTCTGTATTTTTGCACCAAGGACATAGCTAAGCATGGAGCTTCTGAAGGAAGAATTTAGGGCTACTGTTCATCTCTCACATGTATGTAAAGCGTTAGTGATGTCTGTATCTGATTAGCTTGCAATACTTACTTCTGCGATGACTCTAGGAAGTACTAATATTGCACATCACATAGTTTGGTAATGCACAGAATGTTTTTCATCATTGCAGAATTAAGTGAGCAACAAAGTTCTACCTGAGTTTGTAAACTCACTGAAGCTGGCAGTCTTGCCAGGGAAATGGTCTACAACTTAAGATAACATAGCTCTCTGGCTTTGAAAACCTTCCCTCACAACAGTCTGAATGTTATCTAATTCACTGAGAGTCTCATGCTAACTAAGGCAGCTTGAGAGGATGTAAAACTGCAGAGAAGATATATAGAGCAAATAAATGGCTGATTAACATCAAAGGCTACTTGTGAGACAATAGGAATCTAAGATTTTTATAGCAGGAGGGTGGCTAAGGGGTAAGTTTGATGGAGGAAAATCTGTAACACTATATATAAAAAAAAATGTAGGAGAATAACAGTTAAACATTTCTTTTTTTAAACAGAAATATTACTTTTACTGAACATAGAGGAAAAGAAAGTGGTTATTTTCCTTGCTTGCCCATTTTCTGATGGTTCCTTTCTATCAATTTGTGCCAATCACTTTGTACACTTCAGATGTGATTATAGACGGGAGTCAAGAATTCATTCATGATGGGTTAAACTAAAGCCTTCAAGAATATTTACTTTATCTTGCAACTTAGATTTTAACTACAACCAAATCTGACTTCTTGTTCATCTAGCAATTGCACATGAAGTTTCTGCAGTTGGTCATTGGGAAAATTTCTTCAGTCTACCAGCCTGTGTCCAAGCACTACTAAAAGCCACAAATCTTTTATAAACATAGAGCTCCATTTCTGTCTTCTTGATAGAAAATGCAATTCATTTTCTGTTACTAAATGTCACTTCTTATTGAAAGGCAATTTTCTTCCATAAGTATTTTTACATGTTTAGTACTAATGGACAATTAGTCTCATGAAAGTTTTTTTTGATTTATGCACTTAACACATTTCAGTCATCTTTTGTACAAAAAATGACATATTTTTCCTGCTTTGAACTGATTTCTGATTAATTTCCCTGTACAGTGAATCAGTCATCATTATTGCTATTTATACATATTGCTCAGGATCATGTGTTCTGAAAACAGTAAATAAATACAACTTTAACTTTGAGAACAATCTTAAAAGTAAAGATTACTTTGAAAGAGAAAATTCTGAAAACTGCTAAGCATCTTCAGCTATAAAGAAATTTTATAAAATGAACATTTTTACACATAAAGAGAAACAATCCTGATCTTCAGAGTTAGTTGCACAGTAAAAAAGAAAGGAAAACTCTTACTAGACTGCACTGATCAGAGTTGAAAGCACAGATTTTTTTCAGCATAAAATGTGTGCGAAATAATTTTAGTAAAGGTAACACATTAAAAACAGATAAACATACCTACTCCTTGTCCTTCCTGGCAGTTTATGCAAAGTTTCAAATTCTGAGGCAGTTGATAAATAGCTGTACAGATGTTACTGAGAGAACTCAAAGATGCATCCCGAGGCACGATGGAGTGACTGAGTGCTGTCTGAGTGTTTTGCTGGCCATGTATGATGTGTGTGATGTTACATTTTGGAAGAAAGCCCTAGAATCTTTTTTTTGTTTGTTTGTTTTTTTAGCTTCTCCAAATGTCAGCTGTAGTAATTTTCGAGGCATGTGAAATATTTTGTTCTTGTTGTGAAATCGTATAAGCCATATGCTGTGATTCTTCTCCTGCGACTACTAAATAAAGCTCTCAAGTACAAGTCCCTGGCAATTAAAAGTTCCTTTGTATGATTAATTGTGTGAGTAACAATAACAACTTTATCAACAGCTCTGAACTACCCTCTCAGTGCCAATGCACAAGGCAAACTTTGAACTAGGCTTTTGTTGTGGTGGGAGCTCCTTCCTCTGCCAGCCTGAGGGAGGACCATGCCAAGGAGCTGGGTTTAAAGAATAGATATATGGAAGGGCAGCTGAAACGTGGACCCACTAAACCCCATGTCAGCCTTTCCACCATTTTTGAAATGTGATGTCTTTTGCACCCTGCTATAGGCAGCTAAGGCATAAGTCTTTGTGAACATTACTTCCAGCAGCCCATGATGAATGATGTGTTTTCTAAGGCTTGCATGCATAAATAATCTTAATTTTTCCTGACTAACGCTGGGAGCTTGCAGCTTGAGACTGGTTGTTTATAAATTATTCTTATCTTTTTCATTCTGACTGTCCTCTGAGTAAAGCAACACTTAAAACAAAAAAAAAATATCTGACGCATCCCAGATTTTAAATACAAATCTCTATAAGTGTATCTGTTTAAAGAGTGGGGTTCTTCAACATCTTTTTGAAAACCAATGAGAAATTAACAGGGGACTGGAATGTTATTTACATATGTGAAATCATTCTTCCCGTTGGCTACCTACCCAACAGGTGTACTGTCTCGCTGAATTCTTATTCAGCTGTGCCCATTTTTGTTGGATAAGTAAGTTAAAATGAAAAGCCATGTGAGGATGCACAATGGCATCTTATTATGAACTTACTTATCATAACGATAAATACTTTTATTCCAACTTTTTATTTATTGAAAGATATTAAGTTAGAGTTATGCAAACACTGGTAAAATTGACAAATTTGGATTTCTCACACTGGAGAAAACTTTAAAGAACCCAATATTTAATTTGAAGATTTAAAATTTATAAATACTTCATTTATTTAAATAGCATCCTACTTAAACTTTTACTTATTAAATAAATGAGAGAGTATTAAAAATACATCTCAAATTAATCCATATGCTTCACTTCTGACAGAATGATTTGTTTAAATATCTTGATCCAAACCTTATTTTGATGAAGATGTGAAACACAACATTTTTTTTTTAGATGTTAATAGCCTAAGGAATCCTGAAAACCTACAGGATTGATAAACAACACATTTCATGCTGACTCATTAAGGTAAGTGCAATATGACAGGGGATCTTCGTCACAGACTGTCCAAAACTTCCCCTTCGCTTACGCTAGTGCCTTTCTGTGTTTAAGTTATTTTTCCATTAAGAAGAACATCTGAGCAATAACAAGAAGTCTGGTATTCATCCCTGCTTGGACATGAATCTCTAGGAGCTGCCAACATCTACATTTACTCACAGGCTCTGAATGGAAAACTGCAGCTGTGTCTAAAATTTATACGATAACAGTCTCATGAAACTAATCACTTCAAGATGGGATCAAAATATCGGTTTTCAAATGCAGCTATTCTTTGTAAACTAGTTACTTATTTTCTGTTGGTTTTCATTGTCATCTTTAGGACTTTTTTCAGGAGTAGAAAGAGATGATTAAAAATTGGAAATCTGTACTTTTGGTGGAAATAATAAAATAAACAGGCACTGCTGTAGCTCCACCTCTTAAACAAGTTAGAACAAGTTCTCCTAAGAAGCTGTAATGTTATGCAAAAGGACATTTTAATTTATTATTTTTTTGCAACTTGGCTCTTCATTTCAACTTGTAGCAAGCATATAAAGATTTGATAATATTTTACAGTTTGCACAGGTGTGATGCACGACAAAATAAACGAATGTGAAGGATCATTTAAAAAACATCTGTGTAAGAGTCAGCATTTAAGAGGTTTTTGCTGTGTATATGTAATTAAAATATATCTATATACTGGTGCCTTCAACTCAGGATACTCACTGCACATAAGTTTATATTTTAAGCTTATATGATCTTTAAGCACACTGTCTGTGTTGACTTTCCTGCAAAAATGACACATTCTCTAGAGCTGCATAGCAATTTGCAAATGTTAACCGAGTATCTCTGATCAGAAAGGTTAAACAAACATTGAGGAAGGCAGAGGTAGGACTGTTTGCTCCATTATTACACACTTCATGTTGTAGACAAAAGGCAGAAATAAAAAAAAGTCTCCAGAGTTCTGGCTCTTGGTCCAACAACTCAGCCCTTAAAAGTCTTCCTCTTAACATAGTTGGGATCTTTAATCCTCTGAACAAAATATCTTTTTGGAACAGTACATTTTAACAGTTTTATTTTCTTTATTGAAACAGTTTGCAAATCAATGTAATTATCTGCTATAACTGTTCATCTGTTCTGGAACAGGAGAAAAGTTTTTTGATGTGATCTTGAGATGTAAAATTCTTTATTCAGGTTGATTTGACTTCTTTACACATACTATAGGCAATGGTTGTTAAGGAGAGCTTAAACTGGTGCAGTGATTTACAATTCCTGATAAATGATCCTGGTAGCATCACAGTGTAGTAATAATCAAGTGCTACTGACTACAGCTTACAGAGGCTGAAACACCAAAATATGGAAGGAGCCAATATAGGCTGGAAACCCACAATGCACTGACAGAAGAACAGAGGGATGGAATGACTCAGTGGGTAAAGTACTGCTTGGGGATGTGGGAGACCTGGACCAAGAAAACCCTGCCTTAAAAAAGCACAACCTTGTCCTCTCCACTACAAGCACCAGCTGTTTGGGACAACAGCTTTTAAGCTCATTAATTTTGCATTTCAGGCGAAGCCAATAATCAACCTGAAAAAACAGACAGTGAAGAGATGAGAATTATGCCTGCCTGTACCTACTGCAGGCCAGAAGTATCAGCTGGCTGTTGGTAACCTTGCCATTCCCCTGGCAATGGTCCCCAACCACCCCCATCAGACTGAATGCAGAACTGCCTGTTTGCATGGCTAAAGTCTCAATAAAAGCTGTGGCAGCCCCAGGTAAGACAGAAGATGGGAATAGCTGTAAAAGTGGAACAGGATGAAGAGGAATAGAAAGATGATGTGATTACAGTTTGACATCTCTAGTGCTGAAATCCTCAGGATAAAATCTGCCCTCATTTTACCAAGACCCCTTCTCATATTTTGCCTTATTTCTGTGAGAATAGGACAGAGCCAAGCAGCTGACTATTTCTGTAAACTGGCAGTTGATAAAATATAGCTTGGACATTGCACTTTTTTTTTTTTAATTACTTGCATAAATGGTACATGTGAATACTGGACAGTGTTTGATCATGCTGGAAATTAGTCAAGAACACGAATTAAACAGTCTGTGAGCCAATGCTGTGTGTTCTGTGGTCTGCAGAGACAGTTGCAGGGGTTTCCCATTGCTGCTGGCAATGGGAAAAAGCTTATGTGCTTTGAGAGAAGATTAAAGCCTTTAGGCAGAGGGTCCATCCTGCAAACAGCATTTTTAGGCTCCTGTGTACCCCAGGGTCTTCCAAAGAAAAGTAACCTCTGCTGTTCCACAGGAACTTGAGTTACTAGCAGTGAGAGAAAAGCTACTGAAACGATTTCAGTATCCTCAGCTGCCTTAATTTAGATTTTAACCTCCACTAAGGGTGATCCCCACCACTCATATATGGGCCCTGAAAACAAAGTTTTGAAAAATAGCTAAAATTCTGTGGTTTCAGCTAACTTTCCCTTTGTACAAGGGACAGTGAAAGTACTTGCAACAATTGCACTTCTGAGAAATCATCCCTGAGTAACATAATGTGAGCTAGAGAAGAAAATGCCAGTAAGACTAATTTCTTAAAGTATTTTATTTTCTGTTGTGCATGCTTAATGCATAACAAAATAACGTGTCTATATATTTACATGATTTAAATTAATGTCATATTAGTATAACAGTTTCATGTTTTACTTCTCAGTACCAAATATTCAAAAATCTCTTTCATTATCAATGAACAATAGAAGTATTTATAACATAGGGTTATGCTGGTTTATTAAAGAAAATCTGTGGAAATTGTCTATAAATCATCTACAGTGATCTAAATCCCATATTTTCTTATAGCACATCCTCACACTTCTAGAGCATTTTTGGGTTGAATTATGTGAAGGTTTAATACATATTTCCCACCTTAAATGGAGTTTTATTGCTCCATTCAAGCTCTGATGAATAAAGACCACACAGTCACAGTCTGAGTTCATGTGTGTCACCAAATTCCATTTCCATTGCTGGTTTTAACGCTGTAACGTGAAGTGCTTCCGAAAAACCAAAGGGTATGTTAGGTTCAGAAGATTTTAGATCACCCCCAATTCAATTTTCGATCAAGGTTCCTTGAGGTAAAAATGAATACTGACAATTCAGTACACTATGAATTTATCTTCTGTGTAAACGCAACTTAGATCATAAATCCAGTCCAACTAAGGAAAAGCTGTATTGTACTAAAATCACTCAGGTTAACTTTACAAATAAATGTACGTATGATTAGAGTCTGAAAAGGCCATTCTTGATATACTTTGAACTTTCAAGACTTGTATGAACTTCGGTTAGGCTTCTAAGGCAGTTGGGTGTTGCTCTCCTTCATATTCTCAGTTTCTTTTACTTCTGAAACCATACCAGTTGTGCCGAGCTTTTATATTTCTATCAAATAGCATTACAAATATTAATTATGCTTTGTGAATATTAAAAAATGTCTGAGCTGCAGTATAGCTATGAATGTAAATAACATTCACTCACTCACAAGGAATAAGTGGATACTTTTACCCTCATGCAAAAGGGATAAAGAATCTCCTGATACAAAGAAAGGTCAGCTAATTTCACATGGCTGGCTGCAGCCTTCCTTCGACTACTGCTTCACCTTTTTTGAGCTACTTTCCATACATATATACAAACTGATGTAAACCTGCAACTAGCAGTGGCAGAGCAGTTGCAAAATTGTACATCTTGTCAAACAGTCAAAATAGTTTTGGATGACTGACTAGTGAAAGTAAAAGCCCAGAAGATGGCCACATTTCAATAGTAGTCCTACAGGGTTCACTTACCAGAACTTACTCAAATACAAGCTCCTTCTGTCAAAGATCTAACAAACTGTATGGGTACCATAAGTAGTTTCACAATCCTGATAATAGCTTTTATACTGGAACTCTATTCAGAGAACTGTATGTACATCTTTGCTGGGTTAACGGTTGGACTTGATGATCTTAAAGGTCTCTTCCAACCAGAACACTTCTATGATTCTATGTAAATAGAATCCTTAGAAATACAAACATTTCAAATTATACATGCATCAAATATTATTCAGCCATGAAAATGTAAGTATGCTACAAAGTAGGATTCAGTCACAACAAATGTCCAGTAACATTAGAAGTAGGTCTCTGTGTAGTTTCCATTAAGATCAAACTGTTGTTTTCCCACAAATGATGAATACTACCATATGTATTCTGTGGACCAGTAGCAGATGTATATTAGTGGAGACTAAGATGTTAGAGGGCTTTTTTTCCTGTAATAAACAAATTGTGCTAATGTGGTAGTGGGAAAACAGACTTTTTCCTTGGGTATTCACTTGTAATGGAAGTTCTTAAAGTGTCCATGGAGTTTTCCATCTGCACAGACTGTGATTTTCTGCACCTCTTTGGGAACAAGTCCTTGTAGAATTCTACAGCTTTCTTCTGGAAGTGCTTCCCAACAATTACGTACAGCACTGGGTTCAGGCAGCTGTTGCTAAAGGCAGAGTATACAGCCACTTGGGTCACTATGCCATTGATTTCTTCCAGGCATTTGAAAGTGGGTGCAAAGTAACAGATTGTGTCAATAAAAGTGCTGATCTGGAATGGAAGCCAGCAAATGATGAAGAGCAAGAGCACAGCAAGGACCAGCATGGTGGCTCTCCTCTCTGTCTGGACTAACTTCAGTTTATGTAGCTCACTACTTCGTAAGGCTTTGATGATTTGTATTGTGCAGTAGGTAATTACACAGAGTGGGATCACAAAACCCACGATATTCAGCAAGCAGTTGTTCACAGGCTCCCAGAAGAAGGCTGGGTAAATAAGAGCACATGCTGTGATGTTGTATTCTTCATAATACTGTAAATTTCGGAAGATGATTGTAGGTGAACATATGAGCAATGCACAGGCCCAGACTACAAAGCTGTTCCATTTGGCACAGAGAGTTCGTCGCATCCGTCCAAGAGACATGGTTTTCACCAAGGCCAGGTAGCGATCGATGCTCACTAGAGTCAGGAAGTAGATGCTAGAATAAAAGTTCATGTTACTTATTACGTTGACAGCTTTACAGAGGAAAAGGCCAAAAGGCCATTGAAAATTGTTAGAAATATTAATGGCCCAGAAAGGTAAAGCACAGATCAACATTAGGTCAGCAAGTGCCATGTTTGCTAGGTAAATTTCAGCCACTGTGCAGCGACTCTTGTGGAAACACAGGACGATGAGAACGAAGAAATTTTCTATTGCTCCTAGAATAAATATAAACCAGAGGAATCCAGGCTGAAAATCCTGTAGCCATTTCCATACATCTGGATTAACACATTTGTATTGATTTGGCTGATGCACTCCTGAATTATTATGGAAGTCTGCTGGACTGACTGTGAGCATCTGGGTGGCCATGATGTTGTAAAGTTGTGTAACATTTTCCGTTGTGATGGAAACCATTTCTGTGCAGAGTAAAAGAAAAAGATGTCATGAGATTGCTACATCTAGCTCATTGCTGCAAAAGACTCAATAAGAAAAGCTAGTTCTGCTTTTCCTACTATCTTAAACATGGCTTTGCACAAGGCTTACAGTTCTCTCAGGTTGTTTTCTTGTAGACACCCTGCATGCCTACAGAGTTTCACAGACTAAACTGCTATGGACTGCATGGACCAATTTCAAGTGGGTGAAACAAGGGATCAAGCAACAACAGACAGGGTAACCAACAGGTTAACTGAAGAGAAGATTAGCAGCTTTTATTCACTAGAATCAAGCTGCAGCAAGACTTTGTTAATTCTTTGAGGAGTTTTATTTTTATTTTCTCCTATCTTTGTGTAACAACAGCCATAGTCTCCTAAAGGAAAGAAGTACCTTGCTAGTGTCACTGTTAAGCTGTTCTGTAGCATGTCCCTCAACATTTTACACCCTCTCCTGTAAAGCAAAAGTTGGGTGGAATTCAGTGGTGCTTCCATCCCAAACACCACTATTTTTTCCCAAATGTCCGTCAGCAGACATTTAGTTTGCAGCTCTGGTTTGCCATGAGAAAGTTGCAGCAGCAAGGATTGGTGTTTGCAAGCAGTGTGCCTTTCTCAACTTCTCTCTGGAATCAGTGTGTATTTCTGATACAACCTTTGTGAGGCAACTTGGTTTTAACATGTCTGGTTAGCAGTTTTAATAAGTGGGTTGGCAGTTTAGCAAAGATGGTGGCCATCATGTAAGCCAAGACCTGACTGCAGTGAGCTAATTTGGGTGCCAGACTACAGACTAAAAATCAGATGCTTGAAGCTCTGGGGCCTAAATCCCAAGCCCTGAATTACAAAAGCCCCTTGGCCACTGCCAGAGAAGAGAAACCTTCCTTTTGGTTTTCTCTTAAGGCCTAGCCAAACTTGGGTGAAAACCAATTAGAAAATCACCACCAGGTGCCCTGCCTTTAGAGTTAATAATAAAAAAAGCTGGTTTTGCCTGTGGTAGGCAGGGGAAGTTTATTTATGTAGTGCTTCCAGATATTGGAAGGCCTCCCTGGCTGTCCACTACAAGTAGAGTTTGCAGTGACAGCAGGACAAGATCAAGACAAAGACAGAAGGAGGACTGTGTATGCAATGATGTTTTTTCCTCGGCAATTGTTATATGATTGGAATTGGAATAATGGCCTGGCTTATTCCTTCCCCCATGGCCTGGTTTTCAACTTGGCTCACTCCTTTCTTTGATCCATCATATACCATGAGTGAATACATAGATCTGTTTATTTCTCTGGTGGTTAGCCACCTCATATCTTTCCTATGTACTTTAGAATAGAATGATGAAATCTTTTCTGTATGTACACTGCTATTGGCCTTACTCTTCCTAGGGGGACATGCAGTCAGCAAAAGAGTGCTGTATTGTAAATATTCTATAGGTCAAAACAGCTTGGTGTCTCACAGGGAGCTATTTGCAGGCAGAAATGTCAGATGTGCACTTAAATGTTAGTAAAATCAAATAGAAGTTGAGTGTGCAGCATCCAGTCAGTACTGTTAAAATGTTAACTGTGGGTTTTATTATTGTGCTGTCAGATAATGAATGCTGAGATATTATTCAAATGCAAGACTAGCTTCCCAGATCTATGTATATAATTCTCTGGACTGGGTGATAGAAATATTGTTTGTCTTTTTCCAGGTCTTTAAAATACCACTGTTCATGTTATGGTTGGTTTGGAAGCTTTTCAGATGTATTTTCAATTAAGGCATTTGTTTGATTCAGCTGGCAATTTGCCAATAAAAAGGGGACACATTTGTAACTCCTGAAAGGATGGGATTCTCATTTGCGCTCTGGTTACAGGATTTATTACTTGATAAGTGTCAGTGCTCAATATGAATATAGACATTTGGCTGTGGGATGTAGAATTACTGAAAATTTTGTGTACTTAGTTTTAGATAAGCACTGTAGTGCTTGAGAACCAAAGACTAAGACCACATTTTAGTAAGTACAGTAAAAGTAGTAACAAAGGAGACTCTATGCTGTTATTTTAAAACAGGGTGTCAGGCAGGACAGGTCAACTGAATAAAACAGGCAAGTGGGACTGAGAAACTTGAAAGACAAGGCAACCTAAGATAGATTAATGAGCACAAAACAAAATGTCAGCAACACATATTTCAAATCATTCATAACTGAAGCAAAGGATAGTATTTGCATAAACTGGTTAACAACCTAAATATTCTAGTTCTCCAAGTTTATCCTTCCAAAACCTCAAATTTTCAAGCCCATATCTAACTGCAGAAGCATATCTCTATCCTGCCTCTTCATTAACCTTGTCATTGTTAAAATTATCATCTTGACACATCTGTATCCTTTTTATTTCTCATTGTTTTCAACCAGCATCTGGAGAATAGGTAGTGGACCCACTTTATTACACAGAATTAATTACATGTTGCAGACACTCATTCAAGTGACCTGTGCTTTTGGTGACACAGGTTATCTGAAGTGGATAGGGAATTAATCTTCCATACTGAAAGGAAATGCCATCGGCAGTGTGTGCTTATGCAACAGTGCAAGTAGTCTGATTTATGTCTTCATTTCATCTTCACTGTGAAAGCAACTACTGTAGGTTATAAATGCTTTGGTTAGAAATCGTGTTTTTGTTTGAGCCTTTTCAGGCATAGCAGAGCACCTGCACCTATAGTGCATTTTTCTGTGACTTTATTTGTTAATATTTCAGCACAACTGAATACAGGACAATACTAAAAGCCTCACTGAAACCTACTTATGCTTGATCTATTGCTTCTGCTTTATACATCAGGCCAGATTGGATTAGCCAAAAAAACCCTTTATTCTAGACAACTTTATACTGGCAGTTCCTTATCCCTTGGTTATACTTTATAATCCTCCCTATGTGGATATACTGATTACTTAATATTTTCCTGCCCTGTTTTCACATATTCAAATGAGAATGACAGATTTATAAATCCCTGGGTCCTGCTCTCTGTACCTTTTAAATATAGGTAATGTGTTTTGCCCTCTCTGGGCTTCTGAAATGTCCCCATTCTCCTGATTTCACAGACATAAAAACTGAGAGCAGAGACTTTCTCTTCCAATTTCTGAACCATGCCAGGGGAGGTTATATACAATCTTACCACTTTGCATAGTTTCCTAAATTCTTTAACTTGCTCTTTCCCAATTCACATAAATCAAATCATCTTAAATAGTAGATCACACTCTTAATTTCTGAAAGGACTAACACAGCACCATCATTGAACTTCTCTGAGTTACTGATTACTTTTTCCGTTTAGTAATAGGCCTGGACTTTCCTTCGCTATCCTTTTACTGCTGATATATTTCTAGAAACATTTTATGTTGCTTTCTATGTCCCCTGCTAGCTGCAACTCATATTTGACTTCATATTTTTTGATATACTTGATGTTGTGAGTTCTTAAATAATACCTCAGATAGCCATACTTTTCTCTAATTAATCTCCCTACTGCAAAGCCTGGCATCAAGGTGCTGGTATTAATAAACACTTAGATATATCAAACCCTAGCTTTAGTATCTGTGAGATATGCCACCAACGAATTGCAAAGAGCAGTTTCAAGTCTCCTTCTCTGTGTATGCTGGCACTTTAAATTGTAAAAACACATAGAAAGCAATATCCTAATGGATGATCAACAAAAGGTCACTTGAGAATAGACGACCCAATAGTTCTGTTGGGCAGTGCAATTAGCAGAAGCTGTTTCTTCTGGCAGTAGCAGGCTGTGAACCAGCAGAAAGAATCGTAAGTGCATTATTTTATCTTTCGAGGTTGGATGTATGCACATGGTAATGAACACCTTACTTAATAATTCAGAAAGAGGTCATAAAGGTTATTCTGGCAATTTTTATGCCTTTTGCTCATTATATGACTAATAGAAGAAAAATAAACAGGAATTAATTTACAGCAAATAATGGCTCAAAAGCTGCCTACTGACTTATGGTAGTTTTCCTACAATTAATCTCTTCAAGCTTGCTTCTTGTAGGAAACAAAGCCCTAGAATAATTTAAAATAAATTAATTATACTATATTACTGTGACCAAGTCTATGACATGGTGCTTCTGGTGACCTGCCCTCTTGGTCCTTAGCTCCAGCCCTTCCATAAAGCAGTGGTAGAAATGTGGTTGTGTACAAGGTAAGATGTACTAATGATCAATTTACAAACCCTCTTCAAATGATGTGCTTGATGCTATTCTTTATAGCACACAAAACTAAAATGTGTGTTTACTGAATAAATTATGATTGGCACAGTCACAGTTTAGAGAAAGGAGTGATTTGACATTAACTTTTCATAGTTCAGTGAAAATAATTGTGACCTCCCCCCTTCATACACTCTCTATAAATACTTTCTGTGCAGTGTAAGACAGGCCTAATGTCTCAGCCAGGATGCTCAAAAGGATTTTATCTGACAGTTTTGATTGAAACACTTGCTTAGCTGAAGCAATCTATCATTACTTCTTATGAGAGACCCCTGTGGGGACCGAATTTGTCCTTGCTGGAGCTCACTTCCTACTGTTACTTACCTTCTCCTTGACAGTCACTACAACTATTGTCAGTCGTTGTCTCATGTTGTTCTAGAATATTTTTTGCTAGTAGATTGGGTACAAAAGGCCAGGTTTCAATAGTGAGGTGCTGCAGGGTGCCCTGTGTGCAAGGCAGTCATGACCTGCCCAGTGCCAGTGGCAGCCAGCCCTGTGCCTCTTGTAAACACTGCCTTGGCCAAGGGAGAAGGGCTTTGGGGCTGGCTGATGCAGAGACACGCTGAGATTCTAACAATGCCACAAACAGAGAACCTTTGCAGAGGGACTGGGAAGAAGGGGCTAATCAGCTGTATTTTCTGGGCTGTTGGATTGCTTTTACAGGCAAGTGGAGAGGGACCTCAAGAAGGTGGTGGTCACCAGTGCCATGGCCTGAAAGCCCTGAGGGCTGGGCACAGTCACTAGTATACCTTGGTATTGCCTGGTAGCATGGTGGGATGTCCTGCTGTATGTAACGTCCTGGGGGAAGCATGCCAGATGACAGGTGTGAGTTTATCAGCAAGATAGCACCTAGAGTCCAGGAGTGTGGTTAATCTTGGAATAAAGTGTGAATAAGAAACAAGATGTGAAATTTTTAATTAGTGTATACTGAGATTAGCCAGGTTAATATTATGATGATTTAGTCCTCAGGGGCAAGAGGTGGAGCCTGTAAGAGTTGTGTTCAGGCTGTTATGATATTAATCACTATAATGTCGTTTGCTTGAGCAAATGGTGGAATATTAAAATGTGTAGGTACACAGTCATGATGTTAACCTGTACAGTCTAATCTTCCAGGACAAGAGACAAAGAAGGCCTAAGTCCCACTGGTCTTCTACTCCAAAAGAGGGATTTCTGTGATATGTGATCATTCATTATAAAGTTTACCTAGAGAGCAGCCCAGTTTTCCACTTCATGGATTTCTTATAAAGGGATGGGCCTTATGAAGGGTAGGTACAACACCCAGTCTGTAGCAACCTTAACAGTATTTTGTGATTACCTGGTTTAAGTGCCACCAGTGGCCAAAAGTATTTTCAGATACGTACATGTATCTTGCCATACATCCACACAGCTTCATACACAACTGGGTGTTGATGGCAAGGAGGAATGGGAAAGCTGGGAGCAAAAACAGGGCTTTGAGTGAGTGGCTGCATACTGAAAGGTGCACAGGCTCATTTCTGACATGGTATTTTAGAAGATGGGTCAGCAACAGAAGGAAATAGCAAAACAAGGCCTGCCACAGCCTTTCCTCTCAGTGTCTGCCCCTGTGCAGAGCCAAGCCTGCTTTGATACTATGTATTTTTTGTGTGGGTTTGTCCCCCTGTCTATCTCTGAACCCAGGTAGTCAGCCAAGTGTCCCCCAGTGGTGCCCATTACTGTGGCAGAATGGTTTCTTTGTGTTAGTCTACAAGCTACAGTAAATGCAACAAAGGAGCTGTCAGAGCCTTAAGAAGAAAAAAGGTATCTGCTTGACAGATCTGCTGTGACTGAAATGAGAAACAGCAGGAGTTTAACAGCTACCACAGGTGAGGGTAGTCCTCTGCAGCGCTGTAGGCAAGGACGCCTGTGTCCTCCTGACTCCAACTACTGTTTCTACTTCCTCAGGAGCTTGGAGCCTAAAGCTGTTTGACTCAATAAGTAGGTAAGAATCTGTAGAACTAAACAGACTCATTTGTGACTACCTAACAGGTATTTGCTGGCCAAGAAGAGGTAAGCTTCATTTTAACAGCTTTGGAGGATTTGGTTGCAGGACAGTGTCTGTTTACAAGGAAAAGGAGGGGGTTTATTTGGTAAAAGGTTAAAACGAATAAACATATTTTCTCCTTTACCTCTGCACCTACAGGTCTAGCAGACCTGAAGCACAGATGATGGGATAGCATAAGCAGAGATACTGCTCAGCAAGAACCCAGAGGTGTGCTGGAAGATTGAGGCCATCTTCTGTGATGGTCTGTTAGTTTCAGAATTTGGTATCAACAAAAATACAGGCAAGACATAGTCCTTACAAATTTTATATCTTCTCCGTTAGGCTTGTCTTCGTTCAACTTACTCTCGTCTCAACCTTTACTGCTGATAAAAAGTATCTTTGTCATCTCTCCCAAATGCACTGAGTCTCTTCAGCTAATCCAAGCCCAGTGGGACTTCTTCTACCCCCCTCTTTAGACTTAGAAGGGGTTTGATTTGTACCTTTGTCTGACTGAGTATCAAAAGGTAACATTATGTGGCTCTTGTGGCACATCTGAAATGTGCTCTGAAAGTTACTCACAATGTCCTTTTAATTCTGTTTTACTGAGCACGTATTTGTTATTTTTGAGAAATAGAGGAAGTGTCAGAAACATTCCTAAATGTTCTGCTTTTACCGACCACATGACTTTAATTTTTAATTTTCAGTCTCTGGCTAATGAATCTCTAATGGTCTTTAACACATCTGATGTTGTAGATCAGTGGACACTTTTTATGGCAACGTTAGCTTGAAATTTCCTGTTCTTCATTCACTTTTCACTGCCCCTTTCCACACTATGTCTGTCCTCACAGTTCATGAGACTTCATGTTGCAGCAGATTGAGGAACTTGACTGAGGCAAAAGAAAAAGTTATTTTTAATGCAAGTAACAACCTAATTTGTCAGAAAATTAAGGCAATAAGGAAGAGAGATACAGAGGAGATATCTCTCAAAAGTGGATTTTTTAGAAATCCTTGAGCATGTAAACTTGAAGCACACCATGAAGGGACAGCCATTGATCCGCAGTTATCATTAAGTGCATTTAAATCAATTATCTTATGAAAAATGGGGAGAAAAAACAGTTGTTCTGTTAGTTATTTAAATAACAATGAGTCTAAGGTGAGAAGAGGCCATTAATTTTTCCCCCTGGATGGGAGGTGAAGCCACTCTGTTCCAACACTGTCTATTGAAATCAGCTAAAGAAAGGTGTGGAAAGAGTACAAGCCAAATCAACTACAATGAAACACTTTGTATAACATATTTTTTTCCAAATGGAAATCTTGACCATTTGACTTCCTGGTGCTATACCTTTCCTAAAAAATCCCACACTTTTTATCCCCAAATAATTTGGGATGTTATTTTTCAGTGCTGTTTATGTATCGTATTCAATAACTGTGATTATGACAAAATGTATTATCTATGTATGAAACAGTAACAACTGACAGGGAGAAGAATAGAATGGCTGAACAGCTGTGAGAGCTGGTAGGAGAAGGAAGATATAAACTGGTCCAGAGAGAAATACCAAGCACAGGTTATTTGTATATGGAACAGGGCCAATCTCATTATGAATACTGTTTTGATTTAGTCCAGATTTGGTGATGATGTTTGAGTCAAAGTCCGTGTTTGACCTCTGACTCAATGCTATCAGTGTTTTAGAAACTTTTTCACAAATGATGCCTTCCAAAATGCTGCAGATATCCCCAAAGCTTGATGTATAACGGGATGTTCAAATTTCTCCAACCACAAAGTCATTCAGTTTCAACTTTCTCAGCCTCAGAAGTTTTAAAGATACATCTGGATAAAGCCCAGAGTAACATGGGCTGATTCCATACCTGACCCAGATCTGAGCGTGAGGTTGGACTACAGACTTTCAAAGGTCCCTTCCAACTTCCAGTTGGGTGAAAACCAAGAAACAAAAGCAGAATTTCAGCAGCAAACACCCTAGCTCACCAATGTTCCTTTGGAAGCTGTGAACATTTTGTTGCAAACACTGTGGGAGTTGTTTTTTTCTAAAGCTTTTTGTTTGTCTAAATATTGGGACACAAAATTGGCTCGTTCAAGTCAGAGAAGAAAAGTTTTCTTGCATTAATAATGTTTTTCAGCAGGGGGCAGAAGGTCAGCCTGAATGCGAGGAGAACAGAAGCTGCACAACCAGGAGTTTGGAGGCCAAGGCTGGAAACTGAAATGTGCTGAGCTAGTCTTCTGCATCTAGGCTGCTATGTGACTCATTGGGCTGTTGGAGCCATGTTTCAACATGTATGTACTATTCTGTTTACCTTTCTAATCTTTATGTTGTTTCAATTTCCTCTTTCAGTGTCTAGAAAAGAAAGGAAAGCCCAGAGAGAGACACTTGGAAGACTTAAGGAGAGATATTAAGTCAGTGAGACGCAGGAGAGATGCACAGGAAATGAAAAAAGAAATCTACATTCATTGACAACTTAGTCTGGCATAGCAATGGGAAGTTTTGTTGCTCTTTTCAACAGAAAACCTGAGGGACTGTATTCTTTTTGTGTAGAAGAGATAAAATATTCAGTGATTTTGAGGGAGAGGAGCAGCCATCTGCTTGGGAGGCAACTCAAATGCTTGAATATGGGTGCTGTGGAAAGTGCAGACTGTCTGGGATGTCTTCATGGGATTGGTATATAGTATGGAACCTCTAATAGGTTTTCTGGAGACAAGCAAGATACCTTGGAGTTTCTGAAGCCCCCTCACAGCCTGCAGTGTCTCCTTTGCCCCTTGTTAGCATGAAGATTAGAGGATGGGGAGCGTAACTCCACTGTGAAACTAGAAAATCTTTGGGCCTAATAAAGCATTATAGGGACTATAAAATAGAGTAGTATAGCTGTAAAATGAAATACAGAATTATAGCAAAGAAAGATAAGAAAACACTTTCCTGGGAATTACTCTTTTAAAACAGTCCAGGGTTTAAGATCGAAACAAACAAACAAACAAACAAAACAAAGAAAAGCCCCACCACAAACAAACAAACAAACAAACAGTTAAAATAAAAATATGCATTTCTGATTTTCCAAGATTTGAAAAATAGCATAAAGGAAGCTTGGGTCCATATTTGAAATTAATAAGAGTCTGATGTTATGCCCAAAGTATGGGACCTTGGCTTAGTGCTGTTTTGAAAGAAAATTCCTGCTTCTTGTCTTTCAGGAGAATACGAATTCTGTTTAAAGCTCTGTGGTATCTTGGCAACAGCTTAAGCAGATGAGCTAGAGGCAAAGGTTTTTTGTTTTATTGTTTTGTGTTTCTGCTGACAAAAGGTAGTATCTATGGGTAAAATAATGGGGGGGGAGGATGTGTGTGAAGAAATCTGTCTCCATATTCTAATTTTTGCTGACTTCTGACCTATTAAAGAACTTCATGTTCATGACACCTTTCTCATTCCTGAGAACTCTTCCTTGAAGCTGACTTAAAGCCCATCCATATTTCACCCCTTCATAACTATCTCAAAGGCAACACAAGCTAGAAAGGTTGAAAATGAGATAAGTTTTTAATTTAACCACTTTCCTTGTAGAAATGTTTCCTCTTTCTTGTCTGAAGTATGCAGGAGAGAAAAAATCACATTTAGTCAGAAACGTAATGCAATGTAGCTCTGATCATCTACCATTCCTATTGCAATATTTATAAATGCCATATATTATTGTGTTGCTCATTAGCAGTAAATTCACTAACACAAATTTACAAATGTAAGTGGATTCAGTCTCTCAGAAATCTTTTTCCTGTGAAAATTTCTCAGATGAGTTTTACGAGGCTACATGGCTTACCCAGTCAGTGGTGAGCACAAGGGCTAGACAGAGAGCATGGGCACACTTGTTGGGCACTTAAGACAAGGTACTGTAAAAAATTTAGTTGCTGTTTTGCTGTGTTAGCTCTTCTTTGGAGCTGTGTAGTTCCTCTTGTATGGAAACCTTTCATAGATTCTGGATTTCAGGAATTATCCCAGAAACTGGTTGCCATTGGTGATACACTGGTTGAGAAGATTCCTTTTGCAGAGAAAGGCTATATCAAAGCTTCATTAAATTAAAAAGGGAAGAATATAAGCAGATAAATAATAGAAAATGCCAAATCCATTGGATACCCTTCTAGGATTTTTTTGAGGCAGATGGTTGCAAGGTGCAGTTTGGAAAAGCAATGAAATACAAGTGTAAATCCCTCAGCTGTTTTTTGGTTGTTTTGTGCGTTGTTCGGGGTTTTTTTTCCTCACAATAAAACTTCTGCTAATATTTTAAAGCATTTTGACAACACAAGTAAATGAAGTCTGTAACTGTGAGACCATCAAGAACTGACAATTTGATACACACAAGACCTGTACGTAGTGATGTGCTCACAGCAACAATTCCATAAGTTAAATTTAGACCTGAATAACTGGTTTAATGTTTTGTTTTCCTGGATATTTCTGTTATGTTAATGCTGGCAGCTTTTCTCTTTCCTTTCCTACATGATGGATTAGTAAACACAATAGAACTTCCTACACTTCATCAGCAACTTTTACCATTGTAGTTCATGAGCTGAGAAAGAAGATGAACTCAAAACCTATCAAACCACTTGGGAAACAGAAGATCATTGCCTTTCTCCCCCCTCCCAGCACACACTTCATTTTCTGCTGCTCAAACACGTCTGAGAAGGACTGGATTTTTTTTTTCTCCATCTCCAGCTTTCTCAATGTGGTAAATGTCTATGAAGAAACAAAGCATATTATGCTTTTAGATCTTAGTGTTAACCAAGCATATGCCAATTTGTTGTCATTGGGCAGGTGAGAGGCATATTTCCAGGTTTCCATTCTGTTTAACTTGGAATGTAGTTTGTAACTCAGGTGATCAACACGCCTCGATATTAAAAGACCAGAAGCTTAATGATTAATGTTGACTGAGACTATTTCTCCTTATGAAGCTATTTCAAATGAGTATAAATACTTAAATAATTGTTGAAGCAGGGACATGAATCTGATTCTTCCATCTTTGGAAATAAACATCATTTGGCATGTTTAGAATGTCAATCTCACAACTCCTCCTCTCTCCTCATGAACACTGAATTACTTGCTGCCATTCTCAAGTCTCTTTAATCTTCTGTCATGGTTACAGGGGCTGGGACCAGTGTATCCTTATGCGGGTAGAACCAAAACTGTGTATTCTATACTCTCTATGTCAGTGCTCATGGGCTGTTAAGAAAATCATGGGTAGCAGCTGCCCAGGACAGACCTCACACCCCAGGCTATAACAGATAAGGAAGGAGGTTCAAGGTCAGGGGAGATGTTAACACCTTCCCACCCAGCAGGAGGAGTCCTCCCTGTTAATGGGCCCATCCATGCCTCGCCCCATGACTCATACAGAACTCCCCCCAGGAGTTATTTCTCTTTAATGGGCAACCAAGGACCCACTGCATGACTCATAGAGTGACATCAACCCATTGTGAGATGCTCCGCCCAGGCGGAGGAGCCAAGTGCTCCCACCTGCATATAAACTGGGGTTCAGTACAGCACAGGTGGCTTACCCACTGGATTTCCAGAGGACAAGAGCTACCAGATCTTTTCTACGAGACCACTGTTTCATCTGGACTGCTACTAACTACTAACTACAGAGTATCAGGTTGTATTCTGACTCTGTCTGTGGTTTTCCTTTGTATTATTGCTTTTATTTTATTTTTTTTTTCTTATTAAATTGTATTTCTGACTTGGAGTCTCTCACTGGTTTGTTTTCAAACCATTACATCTTCTTTAATTCTCCAGGAGCTTAACCTTCATGGACCTGCTACTCCTGACTCCTTAGATTTAATGCAGCTGTGCTCCAGAACCTGGTGTTTGAAGTCCTGAGTAGATTTTTGACTCCCTGAACCAAGATGATAGCAAGGCATATTACTTTTACACAATGCACTCCAGTCACAGCTGAATCTGTAATTTTTCTTTGTGTATTGCAGTGTGTTTGCTCAAAATGTTCTGACAGCTGAGGAGTAAAATATTCAACATGTGAAAACAGACCACAAACTCACTCTGCAAGGTGGTGTTCTGGTCTTTTGGACATTTCCCATAAGAGAACAGGTAAGGTTAACCATGAGTGTTTGCTGTCCAAAGCTCAGCCACCAGCTAGACTTTAGGTTAGGGTTAGGGTCTGGAGAGGGAGAAATCTAGGAGCTGCAATAGAAATGAGATTGCAAAAGCACTGCAGAAGTGAAGAACAGACATGCAAATGTGTTCTTCCTTGAGAACTCTTCCATGGGAACCATGGCTAGTCATCATGGCCCAAGACAGCCCATGCTGAGTTCTATGTTGGGCTAGAAGACTCACAGACTATGTCTGCTTTTTCAGAGATAAAGTGAGCCCTATCATGTCTATGCCTTTATCATACTTCTGACACTGTCTTATCAGTGCTTTGTGTTTTCCCATGTGCAATATTGGGCCATTCTAGTGTTGCACACTGGTATCCTGGGCATTGTTGATACTATTAGTTTTCAGAAACCTAAAAACATTAGGTTTCGGAGACCTCAGCATTTTGCTCAGCTTAGGGGCCATCTGCTGCCATGTCTGACTGCTGTTCTTTTGGGTTTCATTTACCTGATCTTCACATTTGGTCCAAAATGGTGGTCAAAAATATTTTATTCTTTGTAAAGTAAGGGATAGAGGGTCAAACTTAGCAAGTGGCATCAAGACTTTCCCTTCTTTTTCTCAAATTCTTTGCTGCTTTTGAGGGCAAACATTAGCTTACATCAATAACATAAGCAAGAATGCTTCTACTTCAAGGTAGGCATCTTAAATACTGCTAGGGTAGGACACATCCCTGAATGCACTGGTTTAAGATTTCTTCTCAGACCTGCTTGCAGGCTGAGTGGCTCCCTTCCTCAAAGGTACAGGCAGAGCAGATGCTGAGGAAAATGTAGATGGAGATGGCCAGAGTAGGTTAGGGGCCCTTGAAAATTTGCAGGTCACACAGGTGGAGGGGAAGAGAAGTGCACCTGATGGGGCCCAGATTATTGCTAGGTTGAAATAAGAAGGACAGTACACTTGTTTTGTAGTATGGGTGAAATAAACCCAAAGCTTGGTCTTATTTGCTTAGCCTCAAAAGCTCACTAGTTTCTATTATTAGCTGAAAGGCCTCCTGCCAACAGGGACAATGATCAGATTGTGTTTTGCTCACATTTTTCATCTTTGCAGAGTTTGCACCCGACATTGGATCTGTTGCTGAGAAGATGATTGCCAATTAACATAATTTATTCCTGTTCCTAGCTGGCTCACTGCCTAGCTTGATAATATCTCCTTGTTGCACTGTTTTGCAAATAGTATTTGATGGAAGCAAGCCTAATTGCACATTTTTACAGGGAGAGAAGCAGCAAAAGCTGTGCTTGGAGTGAGCGTAGCATGCTTTGTACCAGAAACCACACAGGGCTCCCTGTCAGTGACTGCTGGGAAAGCCTCAGCCTTGACCTGGGGCTGAAATCTTGCATGTCCCTTAACCCTCCTGCATTCATGGTGTCTGTCTACAAAGCCAAATGATCACAACTCACACAGTTTAGCTGAAGTACAAGGACAAATGAGAGACTATAAAATTCCTGAGTTTTATGATATGACAGCTATATTTACCAGGTTGGAATAGGGTCAAAAGAGGCTGTATACCCCCTCCCCTGAGTAATGCAGGTACCATGGCAATTCTGTGTTTAGAGACAGAGGATTGCTGTACCCCACCACCACTGCAAAATTCTAAGAACTTAAGAATTAATGTGAGACCAGTTTAATATTCATTGCAGGAGTCTGATGTCATGTGAAATGGAAGATCTGATGGTATCAAACAGTACAATGCATCTACCAAGTGGCAGACAATGCCTTGAGCCCAGTGAATAGGTAAGATAGTCTGTATCCAGTGATAAAGAAATAAAATGCTAGTGATTTTATCAAGAGTAGTTTGCACAGCTAGATTATACTTCGTTGTTAAAGTAAGAATTTCCTACTTTAGAAAACAACCTTTCCTGAAACCCAGATAGATCAAAACTACTGCAAGTACCATGCCAAAATCAGCAAAGCTGGACAAGAAATAGGTGAATTATTGCTGGGCTGATGACAGTTTTTGAGAGGCGGACAGAAGGTAGGTCCCTAGGTAGGTCCTCAGATCTGGTCTTGGGTTTCAATTAATTAGGTAGTTACAAGTTTGATCTCAGTAGGAGAGCACTTACGAAGCATGCCAGTCACATATATTGCTTGCTATCTTCATCAGAGAACAATGGAAATATCCTGCAGAAACTGCTAAACAACATTAATAGAGCAACAGAAGTGGAATAATCAGAGGAAAAAAACGTGTAAGACTTGAACCACTTCTGCTCTCCAAGAAGATGTAGTAACTGATGCTTCTCTATTTGCCTTGCTGTAGTGGAGGCACAGAAGAGCTAGTGAGCAGTGCACAAGCCTTCACTTAAGGATTTCTCACTGATATGCATGTGGGTGTCCTCTAAAACTTTGCTGTTTGCTGCATTACTCTTATCAGACCTCTTCAGCTCAGTTTAGCAACTCCTTTTTCTTAGCAATTGAAATACTTCTCTTTTCCCTGGTTAGTAGCTCTAAGTTCTCATGACTAGGCAAAACGTGAAGGTCTAATGGCCAAATAGTATTTGCCAATGTTGCTCCCGTTGTGTATTAAATACTTAATGGAGAGATTTGCCTTTCAGATGAAATGGCTTTATGCCCTGAAAGCACTTTGCGTCTAGTACCTTGAGAACATTATAGCAGCCATTTAGAAAGAAGGCAGAGATTTGCCATCTCCCGTGCCTCAAATCATTATTATTGAAGCTTTTTGCAATAGTGCAGCATTTCCTGCATATTTTCAGCTCTAGCTTTCACAGGTGTGGCCTTTAAGAAAAGCCTCTCTCCAACAGCAAAGATTGGAAGCTCAGAGTATGTGTGACTAACTGGTTGCTGTCCCAAAGTCTATTATCTATTTCTTTGACAACTGCTGCTTTCCTCATTTCTTATCATAAAGGTAGCTGATTATTTCACTCTGGAGTTCATTAAGTCTTTGTTCCATTTTACAAAAACATAAAAAATGTTCTGAACTATCATATTACGTCTGCAAAACGTTTGCAACTACAAAGTCATCCATACTAGCAGTTGGAAATGTTTGTCACTACTGCTTTTTCTATAGCTACACACTGATGGCTCTGTGCAAGCAGAGGAGTCTGTAGTGCAGTGGCCATCGCAGTCAGAATCTGTCCTCTCTATACATTAGTAATAACGCTTTGTGTTTTCTTAATGCCTTCCACTAAAGAGATACAGGGATGGCTTCACTGAGTAACGGTGCAGTTTGCAAACAGCACATTGGGCTCTAACAGAACAGTCCAGAAAGTATGATTAATTGTATCCTATTTGAGTGAAATTACACCTTTAACTTCAAGCAGGTAGAAGTGAGAGTAGATGACATTTATCCAGTTTAGGTTAGCACCTCTACCACGTGAGCTTCTCAAGATAGTTTAATTTAGAACCTTTGACAAAAGCTGTAGACATATTCCAAAACCTACATTAAACTATAAACTCAGATTTCAATGTCCCAAAAAGCTTTTCTCATGGACCATCTCAGTAAGTGATCCCCAGCATCACTGATTTCTGTCGTGGAAAACAATACAAACATGACACGATACTCATTGTCTAAATGGTGGGGTTTTTTTACTAAATGAATTGGTTTGGTTATTTTTTTTAAGAATTTCATACTCTTCTAAGAAATCCTAGGCTAAGTGTGGCAGTGCAAGCACTGGTGAGTTCATTTCTCAAGTAGAAGTCTAGCCTGGAATGTGCTTCACTTCAGAAAACTCTTTTGCCTTGCCCTTCATAGGTCAAATATATGCTGCTATGCTGTTACTTGAGCAGCTGGGACAGTCATTTCACATTATTTTCATTTATCTGCTCCTGACTTAGCCAGTATACAAAGCATTTGCAATTGGAAAGAGGACAGTTTTCAGATACCACGGTTAAAAATTACTGCAGTCTATATATATCACAGAGGAAAGCTCAAAACCAGATCTACATATTGGAAATTGGGGGTGTGTGCGAGTGGAATCATAGAATCATAGAAACTATAGTCAGCTTCAGAGTATACTGAAGTTACCTTGATAGTGACAGCAGATAAAAATTGGATATAAATCTAAATGTAGTCTGATTTATCTACTGAAAACCAAGACAAACTCTAAAGACAAAAATTTTTAAGTGGGAATACACTCTGGTTCTGTTGGAAGAAATTAACATACATGCTGATAGGGGTTTGGTAATGAAATTGTGCAAACATGTGAGGCTTTCAACACTGGGAGGTCTGTGAGGTTCGGGACACTTCTCCATCTGAGCAGCAGTGTGATTTGCAGCACCAATTTACAACAGTCAGTGTTTGGACTCTGATTTTATTTTTGCCTTTTCATCCTTCGCCAGTGTTCTGAAATTAAGCTGTGAATCAATTTATTGCCATCTCTTTGTTAACAGAAGTTGTCAGAGTCTTGCTAAAGTCTGATGCAGACAATTAGTTTTTCAGTCTATGTACATGGTTTTTGAGCACTGGTGTTCACAAAGAAGTTACGTCTGTCTGCTCTCTCCAGAATGTCAGCGCCGACAAAAAACGCATGGTGAGAATTTAGAGAGACAGGTTCCTTTAGTATATGCCACAGCTCCTTCAAAGAACTATTGTACTCAAAGCTAACAAAACCCAAGGAGCATTCAAAGATTGAGTAGTCACCTAGTGTTGGGTTGTCACAGGGTGGCTCTGCAGACTGACTCAAGGTTGGAGACCTTTCCCTGTCTGCACAGTGGTAACAGTTAATGAATGACACTTTCTGGTACTACAGTTACATAGGAGTCATTTTACAAAATTTTGGAGGAGGGCAATTTCTGTTTCATATTAAAATGATAGTCAAAATGAAGTTTCTGGAGAAACTGATTTTAAGAAGATTTTTTACAAAATATTTTGGGAAAATATTTTAAAGAGATAATTTCTGATCTGGAACAAAGGAGGAGACATACTGACTACTAATAGCTTAGTGGGAGTGCCAGGTTTCACTCTTGCTCTGTCTGGCCAACTAAGCATTTTATTATCTTTACAAAGTGGAGCAGCTCCAAAGAGAGAATGAAAGAGCCCAGCTCGCTACAGCCTATTCCCAAGGCACTTGCTTAAGCAGGAGGATGACTTGTTCAAAATCCCTAATCTCTACCACACATTCCCAAACAGATTTCTCCTGTATGTACGCGTGTTCTGTTTTGGTTTCTTTCTTTTGTTAAAAATGTCTAGATTCTTTAATTCTAGATTGGAATTTCATTTCATCCTTCTGCTCTTCATAATTTTTATGTGAAACAGAAATTTGGTCTTCAACCAGCTTTGTTAATTTTGAAAAATATTCTGACTTAAGTTAGTCATGTCACCTTTGAACTTGTGTACCATCACTTTTGCAACCACTGTAGAACATGAATGGCTATGTAGAATTTCACACGACAGTTTTCTGCAGCAGGCAGCAAAGGCTTGTGGCAGGATGTCAGAGCAGGAACCAGTGAAGAGGAAATGAGTGGATGAGAGTTCTGGAAGAGAATGTAATGCTTCTAAGGAAAACAAACAAAGGACAAATGATACTGCTGGGAAGGAAGGAAAGGTGGAAGGAACGAAAGAAAGAGAGAAGGGGAAAAGAGGGATTTAATTTTCCAAGGGGGAAAGGGTTCCAAAACAAATAATGAATAAGGTTTCCTGACTGAAGTTTATGCCAAATTCATGAGAGTTTTAACTGGGATTTTTATTTAAAATGTTACAAAACCTAGATAGTTTACTCAGGTGGGACCCTTATTTTACCTAGCTTCAAAATAGTCCAAAATTTGAAATTGTTTGATTCTTGCACTTAAAGTCAAACTTTTCTTTGATTATCCTAAGTCAAATCTTATTAATATGTCTAATTTAACACTTTTTTTAAAAAACAGACACAAGTGTGCAATGGAAACTACTTATGCAGTGAACATGTCTGTAGTGGTACATGATGCAAAGTGCAGCAGAATGAAATTCCAGATGTCTCATACTGTACAGCTACAAGCTGTAACCATGATTCAAATGCCAGTTTGTAGGCTACATCTATTGTGGAAGAAAAATTGCTGTCTTCTTAAGTTTCCAAAAAAGACTAATGTTTCCAAAACACTGCAGGAAACACCTACACAAAACTGACTCCACTTTGTTACTTTACTTCCTTCTACTTTTGGGAAATGTCCCTTTGCTGAGCCAGCTAGCTGGAATTTCTTGGCAATAAGGTTGGCTCTTTGAATGAAAAAAAAAAAAAAAGTTTGTCAGAGGAATGATGTAAGCAGAAGGTGAGAGCACACAGTTGTCTTCTGAGGCATGCCTATACATGCTGTTTCTAAAAAAACTACGTATAATATAAATTAAAACTTCCATGAATAATATCCCATCCATTCATGAATTACATTGATTCATTATGACTACTTTAACCAGGTTGGAATAGTATCACTTCGAAAATGAATTTGCAGCTCACACGGGAGGAAAAGACAAAAGAGTAGAGCTATTGAGAAGGCTCTTCAGTTTTAAACCAGTGCCCTTGTTCCTGAAAACTGCCAGTCCACCCTCTTCATTACTTGATTTTGTTACTTACTGTAAACCTTTACACAGAATGAAGTCTTGTGTGAAGATAACAGGTTTTGCTTGTTTTTCTGGAGAAGTCATAGATCCTCATGACTTGGAAATTTTGGCAATAACTAGAATGGAAAAAAATGATCCTTCCCAAGGAAAGGAGAAGAAACAAAAGCAAACAACAGTGATCCTAATTGACAGACACATCAGAAACATCTGATGAAAATATTTCATGACCATTTTATAAAAAATAAGAATATGGTAGCGAGGAAGAAAGTGGCAGAGGGTCTGTGTAAAAATGTCCCCTAGTAATGGGTAGGACAGGTCTGCATGGATAATGTGGTTATGCAGAAGAACATTTTTTTTTACTTCTCTGACTAAATACTAATAAATCTCTACCTGTACTTGTCTATATAAGTGTATATATGTGTCTGTCTCTATGTATGTCTCCTTGTATTTAGAGAGAAAGGAGAGAGAATTTCCACAAAATCAAACATTTCCCGGTCACCTTTAGTGCCATAAATTATTTGCTTGCTGTTCTGCTGTTTGCTCTGGGAGAAAGTGGTTTGCATATTTCCAGTGCCTAGTGCTGGAAGGACCAAGTACAGCAAACCTTTCTGGGTGATGCCAAGAACAGCCATCTGTGAGCTTGTCTTGAGCAGGTAAAGCAGGATCCTGCACGAGGAGCATGTGGAGGGCTCTCCAGAGTACAAATACAGTGTCTGGGGGTTTGATTTAGATGAATCAGTCTAAAGAAATAAAGACATAAGAAATCCATTCTTGAACTCAGATATCAGAGACTGAGATGAGACCACTGACAATAACAAAAAGACCACAATTATAACAAACAGCCTGACCCCACTAGACTGGTTGTAAGATTCATTGGCTGAAGGTCAGCACTGAGCTCAAGCTATACAGTTACAAAGGCTAAACTTTGACTTGCAGTGTATTTGTGTTCCAAAGCAAAGGTTACCTGTTCTGATAGTTATGGCAACACCCACTGCTGGACAGGTTTCTTTCCTGTCTCCTGATTTCACAGCTAGGAAAATAAGCCTTTCACAGATATTTCCCTCTAGAAAAAGAAACCAGAAAAAAAGATGTGGCTATGCTATCACGGTTGGTAAGCAGGTTACCAGTAAGCAAATCACTCATTTCTGCTAAGATCTGTAAGACCTCATCTGCTATAAATTGTTGTTACTCTGCTGATGCGGATGGCACTGAGGAGCTAGCCTGAGTGGTTAATTGTATTACTCCTTTATAGCCCTTTATCTGTTTGTTTGCTTGGTGTGCTGTTGGCTTCTCTCTGGCAGGTGGGAGCGGGAGCAGAGCTCTGCAGATACTGCCATACTGTCTGTACTATACTAATGACTGGAGGCTTCTGTGATAATCAGTGTGCAAAAGCTGTACCAGCAAAGGGACAGGCTTTGCCTCAGGGAGCATTCCACGTCTAAGCAGAAACCAAGTGCACAATATAGCTTGTTAAAGGGAAAGGCTGGTGGAGAAGATTATAGACTGTTTTGGGTTGGAAGGGACCTTTAAAGGTCATGCAGTAAGCAGGGACATCTTCAACTAGATCAGGTTCCTCAGAACCCCATCCAACCTGACCTTGAACGTTTTCAGGGATGGGGCTTCTACCACCTCACTGGGCAACCCGTTCCAGTGTTTCACCACCCCCCTGTTAAAAATTTCTTCCTTATATCTAGTCTAAATCTACCCTTTCAGTTTAAAACCATTATTCCTTGATTGTTGCAACAGACCCTGCTAAAAGGACTGTCCTCATCTTTCTTATAGGCCCCCTCTAAATACTGAAAGGCTGCCATTAGGTCTCTCCAGGACCTTCTCTTCTCCAGGCTGAACAACCCCAACTGTCTCAGCCTTTCTTCATAGGAGAAGTGTTTCAGCCCTCTGACCATCTTTGTGGCTACCCTCTAGACTCGCTCAAACAAGTTCGTGTCCTTGTGCTGAGGACTCCAGAACTGGATGCAGTACTCCAGGTGAAATCTCACCAGAGCAGAGTAGAGGAGCAGAATCACCTTCCTTGACCTTCTGGTCATGCTTCTTTTGATGTAGCTCAGGATGTGATTTGCTTTCTGGCCTCCAAGCACCATTGCTGGCTCATACTCAACTTTTCCTCCACAGACAGCCCCAAGTCATTGTCTATGGGCTGCTCTCAATCCCTTTATTCCCCAGACTATTGATATGAGGGATTGACCTGATCCAGATACAGGATCTTGCACTTGGCCGTGATGAACTTCATGAGGTTCATGTAGGCCCACTTCTTTAGCTTGTTCAGGTCCCTCTGAATGACATCCCTTCCCTCCAGCATGTCAACCGCACCACTCAGCTTGGTGAGGTTGCACCACTCTCAGATGAGAGGTTCATGCAGACCTGAGCTAAAACCTGCATACACTGCAATATTTCTGTCTTCCTACTTACTTGTTTAAGGATCAGGCCCCAGCTTTGAATTATGAAGGCTTCACAGTTGCTTTTGTAAAAAATACTTGGGGGACCTGATGAAACACTTCCAGTTTACTGGCCTACCCACTATCTGCAGGCAGTTCATCCTTCACACCAGGAAAGTGGGTTTGGGTTATTGCTTTGTACCATGTATGTGGGCAGAAGGATCACATCACCCACCTGTAAGGGAACCTGCTACCCTTCTTTGGTACCTCATGGCACTTCAGAGAAAAAGCCTTTCAGACAGTCAGACAGCCATTAGGAAATCATATAGCCATAGCAAAGGGACAGAGAACCTTCAGAGACAAGGGTGAAGGTCCTAAAGAGTGTTCCCAGGTGGACAAGAGGGCCAGTAGCATCCTTACTTGTATCAGAAATAGCATGGCCAGCAGGACTAGGGAAGAGATCGTCCCCCTGGACTTGGCACTGGTGAGGTCACAATTTGAATACTGGGTTTAGTTTTGGGCCCCTCACTAGAAGAAAGACATTGAGATGCTGAAGTGTGTGCAAAGATGGACAACAAAGCCCATGAAGGGTCTAGAGCACAAATCTTATGAGCAGCAGCTGAGGGAACTGGGTTCAGCCTGGAGAAAAGGTGGCTCAGGAGAGAACTTATTGCTCTCTACATCTACCTGAAAGGAGGTTGTAATGAGGTGGGTGTTGGTCTGTTCTTGCAATTAACAAGTGATAGTACAAGAGAATATGGCCCAAGTTGTGTGAGGGGAGGTTTAGGCTGGACATCAGAAAAAATGTCTTCACTGAAAGGGTTGTCAGGCATTGGAACAGGCTGCTGGGGGAAGTGGCTTAGTCACCATCCCTGGAGGTATTTAAAAGACATGTAAATGTGATGCTTAGGGATGTGGTTTAGTGGTGGACTTGGCAGTGTTAGGTCAACAGTTGGACATGATGATCTTAAAGGTCTTTCCCAACCTGAAAGATTCTGCAATTCTATGACAGCTCCACTTCCTGCAAATTAGCCCATAGTCTGAAGGCTGCCTTTGCAGTTTTACCACCACTCTGGAGTACCTTAGCGTGCGAAGCTCAGCATTAGTGGATCTGCAAACCTGAATGATCAGATTTGTTTGCAGAGACTGCAAAACCAGTCCAACTTTGCTGTATAGAGCTGAGGAGTTAACATGTAAGGGAGGTAAACATAGCACAGCAGCAAAAGTAAGTCAAATCCACCCTGCAGGGAACATCAAGAGACCTGAAGCACTTTGTTGAAGTTTGAAGTAGCAGCTTTGCTACAATGTCTGAATGCTTTGGACTTGCTTATGGTCAGACAGATTGCTCCTTGTGTTTTTCTGGTCTGTATCCCATTTGTGCCTGTTTTCCAATATTTATCTCCTTAGTAAGGTGTTGGACCATGACTAGTGTCCCTCAGTTCAAGTGCAGTAGCATTACTTCTAAGTAAATGATACATCACTACTGTGGTGACCACTAGCAGGTGCAACTTTGTCTGCACGAAGATAGCAGCCCGCAAATTTAAATTGTTGCTGCGCTGCTCTTGTCCTGTGTGCCGTCCCATTGCAGCTGAGCCCACCTACCTCTGGGCTGTAACAGTACAGGGGTGCCCTCTCCTCCCTGGTCAGGGGCACCCAGCTGAGGGGAGAAGCTGGTTCAGCCATCCGCCCACCCACCACTGGGTTTATAAGTCAGCACCCAAAGACTGTACTATAGAGTGTGATTCTTTAGTAGCTACGCATTCACCCACAGTTACTCCATTTATAGAGGATTGGGTATTTTTTTTTTCTTCACTGTAAAGTGCTATGTTTCTTTACAGCTGTGTATCAGCCAGGCAGAGGCATAACTTTTCAGCCTGATGCATGAAAAGTTCCTATGCTAAATGCAAAAAGGAAGGAAGATAAATATTTAGATAAGGTAGGGGAAACTTAAATGTATGGGGTACTGAGACCGAGTTTTAACTAAATAACATTTATTCTCAGGCTTTTTTTAAACTTTATATTGATTAGCATTGCTAATGAGTTCAGGTGTACTTTCACTGTTGACTTGGTTACCAGGAGAGAATTTGTTTTGAAAGCAAAGCTCTATTCTCTGATGAGTTTTCCTGGATTTGTAATATGATTTTTTTTTCCTACTGTGACTTTGAAAACAATGAGATTTGGGTTTCTAAGAGCTTATTGTCCCCTTCTTTCCATGAAAAACAAATTATTACACACTGACTATTCTTAAGCAGTGAATCTTAGAGTCCTGATAATAAATGTGCTAGAATAATTCAAATTCCTTTTATTTTCTATCTGAGAAAAAACTTCAAATACTACATAGCCATGAGATTTTTTTAAAGCTGTGCTTGAATGCAATGATGAGATCCTTGTTTCAGGAAGCTCTAAGTCAGTAGAACAGGCATTTTTTTTTTTTTTTTGTTGAATTATTGGTACAAAACGTTCAGGTAACTCTGAGTAACTCAGTTCATCTTGTTCTAGCACGTACAAGGCCCAGTGGAAAACCTGACAAAGATTTTCTGGAAGTGTCTCTGCTCTGGCTATTCCAAAGTCTTTATTAACTTAGGTACATTTATCCCTTCTCTTTGTGTTTTTACTCTTCATACTGAAAAAAAAGACAAATACATTTGGAAGTCTATGGAATGATCTGGTCATGTGAAGATGTTTCTCTTAATTTTTTTTTTTTTCTTAATGATTGCATATTCTTAGAAAACAACAGACAAGATATAGATCATATGACTGATATTACTCAATATCCTGATATTTCTGTCTTGGAGACACTGCTGTAAAAATAGGTTGGTTTTTTTTTTTTTTTTTTTTTTTTTCCTAGCTGTCTTACAGCTTCTTTCAGAAAATATATTCACCTGTTCAAGATAAAAGTATATACTCTTAACCTCAGAGATGGCATCTGTAAAATTACATGCCGTGTATTAAAACAGGTATTCAACTGACAAACTGTTTAAACTGTTTGGGCTTTAAGACTATTCTGCTATTATTATGCTAAGACAGCTGCTTAGGATACTAAGTAATGGAAAATGAATAGCTAAAAGTATAGTATATATTTCAGCCTTTGGCATTTTTGTTTTATGACCCTAATAACGATCCCAGCTGTAAGCTTTTCTTTCTTTTTATCAGCATCTTACAAATCATGCTCCTCCTGCATTTTTTTTTAATTTGGATACAGATGTAAGAAAGAAACTGATAATGTTGCTTAAAGGTCACCAAAACTTTTCTTTGTAACATAAGAAAAAGCTTTAAGGCTTTAGTCTTTGCCATTCAATCAGTGCAGATGAGACAGGTTAGCAGTGTGAGGCACACACACAGACACACTTCCTGCCCCATAAAGTTTAGAATCAAAATAATAGAGGGGAAAATAGTCGGTATGTACAGAATAGAATGCCTCTGGTTTCTCCCTGTTTTTTTGTAGATAATTTCTTGGCTGAGAACAAAGTTAACTGCTTGCATTTTTTATTTTTTTTAAGATCAAAGAATGTGTACTCATGGTGTGATTAGAGACACGAAATGTCTTCCAGACAGAAGAAATCCTTACCCTCCAGTAGCCCATACCCTGGACAGTATCTGTGGCAGGTGAAAAGCCCCGTGCCTTTGATATGTTTGATACTTTGAAATAAAGGAGTTTTCTGTAAATGCTACAGTTTTGCAAACCCTGACATGCTAAAAAATCACATTAGCAATAACTAATTTTCTCCTCTGTGTTTCTGGAACACTGATAACATAATCTCTTTTGACACTAAAACAGAAACAATTAAGAATTCAAGAAGTAGTTTTTAAGGAAAAAAAAATGCAGATTTTAAATAATGAGAACTTCTCATATTAAGGGAAGCAGAAACACATACCTTTGACTGCAATTCACCACGGAGAAGGTACGAATGAGTGAAGTGCAACACGTCTCCGGGAGCAGACAAGCTCCTTCTGTTGTATGAATGAGTCTAACTTCTGGTTTTCTGCCCCTCCCTGTGCAAAGCAGACTCATCCCTCTGTTGGTGACATCATACTCCTGGATTTTGTCCCATACTATATTTTAAAAGCAATGTTTGTGTACTATATCCAGTATGAGACCACTGATATTTAAATATGGGTGGTAAACAACATAAATTTAGCTAAAATTATTGTGCCACAGTATGTATATAAAACAGTCATGTGTTTGCACAACAGTTTTTAGAACTGTGCAGGAGCATGCGCACACACACACAATTCTGATCCTGACTGGGGGGGATGGCAAATGCTTTTTTTAAATTTTTTTTACTGGTGTTAAACACTTTCAAGAACTAAACAAGTCAGCTTTCTGGAGCACTTGGATCTTTAAAACAGACAAGATCAAATCTCTCATTTACAATCTAACATACTTTTCCATGGGAAGACATTCACTGTTTATGTTTCTGGAAGACACTGTTCTTCCTCAGCAGAATTCTCTGTCTACTTGTTCTGCTGAGAACTAATACCAAATTCAAACACCATTTAAAGATTTAAATTGGACCAAAGTTTTGTCAAGCTTATGGATGAGATCTCTATATGAAACAGAATTACAGCCAAAGGGCAGGGCAGAGCCTTTTCCTACTACACTGACTTCTATTCTGGATTTGAGATAATTAACAGAGAACTAATTTTAGACCATTTGTGAGAGGCATAGTTGGCTTTCCTCTAATATTTATGCAATTACACTGAAATCTGAAATGGCAACCATGGTTTCAGAATTCATTCAAAGGGGAAGTGTAACAAAGAAAAGAATAATCCACTCTCTCAGTTTCCCACAAAATACTAATTCTGCAAGTGAGATTCAAGAAAACACTCACCTATATTGTGACCAGCGTCACCTACCAGAGAAAATATTTGGCTCCTACTCTGCATTGATTCTTCTTGTATAATTCTAGGACAATATTCTCACTCGAAATTTTTCCAGTAAGAATTTCCAGTCATTTTCCTTTACTTTCTCTGAATCTGTCATAACAGCAGCTCAGTATATTTTCTTTATTTATTCCCAATTGTTGAGTCATGCTGTCCTGTCAGTAATATCTTGCCCTGGTCTGTCACTGCTTTTGCTTCACCACTTCACCAGTTCTAGTTTGATTGTGTTCTCTTGGGACTCAAATCCCAAAGATGTTCATTCTACATTTTTCTTTCAGTTCTTTTTCCAAGTCCTTCATACTTGAATAAATGTAATAAACATTTTAGGATTACCTCTACGTTGTGGTTTTGTTGGTGTTTTTGTTTGTTTGTGTGTGTGTGTTGGTTACTTGGTTTGTTTGGACATGCATTTAGTATAAACTTTAACATAATTTTGCAAATACAATGCAGGAAAATTCTGCTTTTATTTTAGAACATCTTTTATGTGTTCATAGGAGGGATTCTGTGACTAATTTGTAGTAATGTAATAAAACCCAGGCATAGCCACATCTACTCTATACAGAGTCTGCATTCCTCAGGTATAGCTGAGGAATGCAGACAACTTCTGGAAGAGCAGGCGAGGAGTGCTCTACAGCCTTTTCAGGAGGCTAAGGCAGGTCTTGCTAGCAGCCAGCTTGCTATGGAGACTTGCTGAAAGGGGAAAGAAATGCATGCAATCATCTCAAAAGCTTTAGAGGGGCAAAGCTCTGCAAAGGAGGAACCATTAGTGGTTTGGGAATGTTCAAAACTGAACCAACACATGAGCCGAGCTTCATGTGCAGTTCTGTTACCTTCCCAGTTGTAATATTTCAGTCAATATTCTCTTCAAACTTAAGTATCAAGGAAATAAAATGTGGAATATTCAATATCTTCACATAAAGCTGCAACAGCTTGAAGTCAAGTGAGAGAAGTTTCCCCTTTCCTCCCTCCATCATTTTCTGGTTTTGGAGAAAAGAGTTGTCTGGACAGCTGAAAGATGCCACAGCTGAGACTCATAACCTGCAATAGTGAAAGCTTTAATCACTTTCAACTGGGTTACATGGGAACATTCCTGCATCCTGCTCAGTTAACATTTCTCTAGGAAACAGACGACCGTATCTGAATACTGGACTGTTAGTTTAAGACAACAAACAATGAGTAAAGAGTAAATATAATAGAAGAATTGGTTGTCTTGGTAGTTGTTCAGGACTGTTGCCAGCACTTTCTGAGTGAAAAAAATCTTACCTCGTGATTTTACTGATTAATTGCTGACCTTTTCCAAGGATATTTTGCCTTTCCCACACTACTGGCAAAGCTATGGCTGTCTTTGCATTCCTGGCTTTGGAAGAGGGCACTAGTCCTTGGCTTTTTGGCAGGGACCTACAACTTTGTATGTTAGTGTTTGGTCAGGAGCCCCTGTGTGAACAGGTGACTTGCGCTATTTACCATGCAAGTGAGAGAAGCTGTGCTCAGATGAAGAGCAGCTCTTAAAGTCTGCCTGTCTGTGTGTATGTACATGTTGGTCAGGCTCCTAGAAGTTTTTCTTGCAGCTAAGTCTGTGTACCTACTTTCCCTAC
>NW_008598128.1:75761-86961 GCF_000691845.1 Merops nubicus
GTATTTTCCCAAGACTCAATGATTAATGAAGAGATCTGAGTACTTTCTCTATGTAGGATGCTGATTAATTTCCTTTTCTTTGCCCTGGACTGAGTCTCATCCTCCTAAATAAATTGTATCTGGACTGTTTTCTGTCGGCTGTGAGGTTTTTGTATCATCACTGACCCTTAGCTGCTTGGCAAGTCTTCTGGTTTAAACAACCTTCCATTTTGGTCAGTTACATCTTTCTTGAATGAGAACAGGGAACTTGAATGAGAACTTCTACATGTTCCTGGCCATCCAAAATAAAATGTGTGGCATTTGTTTTAAATCTTATTACTCTAATTCATAAAGACATGCACTTTCCTTCCTACAATTCAAGAATTTCAGTACTTTCTTATTGTAAGAGTTGTTGAATTAATCAGAAAAAGGTGTGGTAATGAAGTACTGTACAATGGTTCTAGTCCTAAAAGCCCTCTAAGGAGACAAAGGTTGACTACAGATGCACGGATATCAACAGAGAAGCAAAGACAATGCTGATGGACGTTTGCAGGTTACTTATCAGACAAAACCCACTTTTGTTTGAAAACTGGTTCCTCTCTCTACAGAATGGAACTTCTTCAGTTCTGTGAAAGGCACAGCATTCATCTTTGGAAGTAGCATAGTGGATCTCAACCTATCCCTTTGCAAGGATATACAGAAAACCACAGAGCAATGAATGCTGTGGTGCTCTTTTTGCAGTAAAACTCCTCAGCTGAGTATCCAGAAGTTGAATCTGCACTGAATGAGACCAAGGAAATGACAATGGAATGAACAGAGCAGGCAAGGGACCCTGCTTTTCCATATCTTTGGTAGGTCTACTCATGCTGTAGCAGGCAGTGGTATTGGGATGAGAATGTCTGTCTGTAATATATGGAAGTAGTGATTTTATCTGTGTGTCCAAAGAGTTGAAGGGGGTATCACCATGACTACAACTCTTGGCCCTGCCTCCTCTCTAGCATTAATCACAATTTTGCCACACCTCCAAGAAAGAAGCTATTACCTTTACAAGGAGCTGGCAGTCTAATGTTACATAGACTTATCCCCATAGTGATGCCTGGCATATCTCTGCTACCGTGTGGTAATTCTATAGCTATTCATCACATTTGCAAACAAACAGCATTAGGATTGCAGGTCTTTCCTGCTTCCCAAACAGCTCTAGTTGATCAAGCCTCTCACAAGGGTGCCTTTACTTGCTCGTGCGTGGGGTCAGGTCCGACATACAGTATCACAGGAGGTTACAGCTTAGGTTATTGCTTTTCTGCTGTTTTGCACCTGATGTTTTTTCCCCTTTTCACTGTAGACATTAGGTGGGATTGTTTATAACCATTTAACACTAGCAAAAAGATTTAAAAAAACAACACGACAACACCACCACAACCAAACAACAATAACAGCAAAAAACCCAAACTCAAATACTAGATAGTGCACCTATCCTCACAGTTACTGATATTTTCCTGTAAACAGTGTTATAGATGTGCCTCAAATTAGAGCTCCTCCATTCAGGAAGGAAACTTGCTACTTGTCCTCATTAAAATCAGATTCTTTTTTGCTCTTATTGGAATTACTAAGATTTATGAGTTCCTCTGCATCCTGAGAGAACTTCACAAAGGATGCACACTGCTGTCTGTACCCAACCTTGCAAATGTACAAGCTGAGAAAATATCCTTTTTCTAACAGCCTTTGGATTGAACACCCTCAAATTAACTGTTACAATGCAACACTGTCACTTCCAACTAGAGATTAGGGAGATTTTTAATCTCCATACACCTCCTCGGTTGCACTGGGTTTTGTTGAAAATTGCCAGTGCACGCTGTTCTTTTTCTGAGCTCCTCAGGGAAAATTTTGCCAGTTGGTTAATTTTTTAGCTCTTTTGTGCAAGGCCATTAAGTTCTACTAATAGAGACATAATGCAAACACAGGAAGCATGGTCTGTTTGGTGCAAGAGTATAAAGTGCAACAATAACCATTTAAGACAGCAGAGAATTTTGTCTGTGAGAATGGCTGTGATAATAGCGCTGGTTGTTAGTGCTCCAAATACAAGGGTAGGGTGCATAGCTCTGGGATCTGCCCTTTGCCAGGAAAAGGGGTAACAGGGAAGCAGCGTGGCACAGGAGGGACTGTCATTTGGCAATTTGGTAGGGAAAAGAAGAGAAGAGAGTTGCATTGCCTGCGATTCTTTGTAGCCTGCCTTACCACAGGTGGTGATGGGTGGATGCGTCTTTTTCTCATATGCTTAAATGGCAGTGTCGAGCAAGTTCTACACAAACCCAAAAAAAAACTATTTTCTGTGAGAATCTGCCCAGAAAAAGGCTGCTGTGATTCCAGTTAGGATGCTGCAGTGTTTGGATAGTCTATATTTTATTTATTATTTTTATTTTTAAAAGTTAATGGCTTTTCAGTCAAAAGCAGCTATTACAAGAGGGATGTGGACCTTCTGGAGCGTGTCCAGAGAAGGGCCACCACCAGAGAAGAGCCACCAGAACGATCCGAGGGCTGGAGCAGCTCTCCTACGAGGACAGACTGAGAGAGTTGGGGCTGTTCAGTCTGGAGAAGAGAAGGCTCCGAAGTGACATTATGGTGGCCTTCCAGTATCTTAAGGGGGCCTACAAGAAAACTGGGGAGGGACTTTTGAGGATATCGGGCAGTGATAGGACTAGGGGAATGGAGCAAAGCTGGAAGTGGGTACATTCAGACTAGACATAAGGAAGAAGTTCTTCACCACGAGTGGTGAGACCCTGGAAGGGGTTGCCCAGGGAGGTGGTTGAGGCCCCACCCCTGGGGGTCTTTAAGGCCAGGCTGGAGGAGGCTCTGGGCAGCCTGATCTAGTGGGAGGTGTCCCTGCTCATGGCAGAGGGGTTGGAACTGGGTGATCCTTGTGGTTCCGTCCAACCCTGACAGATTCTGATTCTGATTCTGTTTTTGCAGAGGACTTAGTAGTGTTGGCCTGATGGTTGGACTTGATGATCTTGGAGGTCCCTTCCAACCTAAAGGATTCTGTGATTCTATGATTCTGTTTCTGTCTGGGTTTTGTATCTTTTCTGTGAAAAGTTTACTGAATTCCCAGATTTGGTGAACTGCAGCCTAGTAAGATAACACAGTCTTTATAGACATCCAGGTCTACACATGCTGAACTTAGGGGAAGTGAAGGTTTAGGTACAAATATTATAATACAAGTTTATCTGCACTTTGAAAGCTGTTGATGTGTTTGTAGTATACGCTGTGAAACAGCTGGCAACTTATTTTTGTAAAACTTTCTACATGTGCCTTTATTCTAATGTTTTTGTTTTGCTCTCATCAGTATGCATGCGTTGTTGTCTTCTTCTAGCATGGTTTTGTCAGATTTCTGGTAGCAAATTTTCCATCAGCACAAACTTTTGAAACTACATGGAATTAAATAGTGCTGTGATAGCTACAAAATGCAATAGTTAATGCTTGTTGTGAGGCAGAGGAAGCACTACTTGGCAGGAAAGTATTTCTTCTTCACAGAGACCTAAAGGTCATGCTGAAAGCTGACAGGTGGAGTCCTGATCAATGCAAGCTGATGAACTTCTCTGCAGCACCATGCACTGACCCATCAGGTGATGAAAGGGCACAGCTCTTCTTATTGTCTCTTTCTTAGGAGACGAACCTAAATGGCACAGACAGGAGTTAACATTTCAAGATATGCTACAGTTCCAGACAAACTGATTGCACACAGGAGCTGTTAGCAGTAGCCTCTGAATGTGTTTCTTTGGGGTTTTATGAGTGTGAACTATTTATATTTCTATTTTAATTCTACTTTTAAAAAGCATGATACTTCATATTGGGAAATGGATAACTCATGGACTTACCTACTTTTTTTGGTAAAAGGAGAGACCGTTTTCCTTTATGGAGAGAAACTACAGAACCAAATGAGCTATTTGGATTCTCCTTAAGCTTTTTTTTTGGGTTTGCCTTAACCACAACGTGATGTGCACTTTTTTGGTGTTGGGTTTATCCACACACTTGCCAAGTGTTAATACAAACCATAAATTATAGGAAAAGGTATGAGTTTGACTTTTATAACACTTTCAATGCAGTCTGCTTAGTAGAGGATTTAAAAAATTGATCCAAAGTTGCTTTCCTGCAAGTATCTTACTGATTTGTCCTAAAATCAACTGGAGAAAATGAAAACTTTGACTGGGCACTTTCTTGAGCCAGAAAAGTGAAAGGGGAGTTTACTCTTAGCAGCAGGGTGGTGATGAGTGACTCAAGGACTTGAAACACAGCCTGGGCTCTGTATGCAGGGAACAAAGGAACAAATGCTTTATGCATTTTCTGGGTCAATGTGTTAATAATGTAGTAAAAATTAAACAGATGTGACCACCATCATCTAACAACATCCAAAATATCTCATTCTAAAGATTAGGCAGGCAAAGGTCTGACGATCATAGTAAGTAAATTTGAGAGCAGGACCTCCAAGTAGTTCCAGGGTTTACTATGAAAACTAATTTTTGTAACCTTTTTATAGTGACAAATGACTGGTAGGAAATAATTGCTACAACTGGCAAGATGTGTGCATCATTTTCTGCTTCTTCTGATTACTAGTGATTTGTAAGTGTGAAGTCCCTGCAACAGCATGCTTGAATTTCTTAATTCTGAGCATTTATTGTCTTCTGGATGAGGTTGGGGAAAGGCACACAAGGCCACTGTGTTATAACACTGTGAGATCAGAGGAGAGGAAGGTAAGGTTCTTTTTACCTCTGGGTAAGGTGACTCTTTCCTTTCATATTCATGAATTCCTAGATACCTATGTCCAAAAAATCTGACTGGGACTCCTTGTGCATGACATAGAAGATGATGAATGATGCCTGCTGAGCCTCTGCTGCATCATCCAGGTTCCTTCTGACTGGCAATTATAAACTGGTTTTTGCCCATGTCTTTTTACAGTCAACAGTTGTAGAATGATCTTTCATCTTGGAGGTCTGTTTGGCTTACTCTTCAGAAATCTTAGATGAGGTCTCCGCCTGTTTTGTTTTCTTGTTATGGGCATTTTCTGGCTACAAAGTGTGTTCTTGTTTGAATAACAGGAAGAGAAATGGCACTAAGCTATAAACGTGTTGGCCTCCCCTGCCACTGCTACCGGAGCACAGGCCTTCAGCTGGTGAGTCACCCCTGCCATGACCTTGGTAAGAGCAGTGCTTTCCTCAGTGTTTATATCTGTTAGTTTTGTCCTGTCTAGTGTTACATGTCATGCTTAATCCTTGCTCTGTTATTACTTTTGCTGCTTTTACAAACACGTTTTGCATTTATACTGCATTCATTTCAATCTCAATATTGCTTTTACAAATCTTTGCAGGGCGATGAAGACTTAAGAGTAAGACTGAACCAATGGAGGAGGACATTGAAGCCATATCCTTCACATTTAACTAAAACAGGGTAGTGTAGTCCTCTATCCTGAAGGTCTGTATTCTAACTACTCACAGAAAAATAATTTATCAAATATTCTTTGTAAACAGTTGCAGACAAAATGTGTGCCCACTCCTTACCATAATACTATGCTGTTTATTTATGTATTTATGTGGCAGAGTTATTTGAATAAACATACCGAATAGTTGCTTTCATGTATTTTTCTCCCGAAGTGGTAGGTACTACTAGCAGAGGGGACAGCAAAGATGAAGTCCAGAAGAAACAGTGGACTAATAAGGTTAAAGGGATTGCAGGAACAAGAGAAAATAAGCACATGTACCTTCATACCGTTTGGCTTTTCTTCCCCATTCTAACCATGGTCTGGATTTCACAGCAGCCAAGATTGAACTTGGTCGAAGTCAAATGATACATCAGGTATTGTCTATTTCCTTTTTTTCCTATTTTAATTTTATTTTGTATTTTCCTTTTCCAACATGACTAGAACCAGGAAAATTAAAAATAGTATTTGTATTATTGTATAGATTAAAATTTTTTATTCAACATTCTTCTTTAAAGCTTCTAGATAAATGCTTACTGGCTGGACAAGCTTTGTTTACTATAGCAGAAGAATGATAGAGTCATAAAATGGTGGAAGGTTAGACGAAATTTTAAAGATCATGTAGTTCCAACCCCTCTGCCATGGGCAGGGACACCTTCTACATGACCACTTTTCTCAAAACCCCATCCAACTTGGCCTTGAACGCCTCCAATGATGGAGCATCCACAACTTCCCTGGGCAACCTGTTCCAGTGTCTCACCACCCTCATAGCGAAGAACTTCTTCTTTACATCTAATCTAATCTAATCTAGCCTAATCTACCCTCTTCCGGTCTGAACCGACTGCCTGTCATCCTGTCACTACGTACTCTTGTCAAAAGTCCCTCTGCAGCTTTCTTGTAGGCCTCCTTTAAGTACTGGAAGGCTACTCTATGTTCTCCTGGGAGCCTCCTCTTCTCCAGGATGAATGACCCAAACTCTCTGAGCCTGTCCTCATAGGAGAGCTGTTCTAGCCCTTGGATCATCTTCATGGCCCTCATCCTCCTCTGGACTCGCTCAAACAGGTCCATGTCCTTCTTGTATTGGGGGCCCCAGAGATGAATGCAGTACTCCAGGTGTGATCTCATGAGAGTGGAGCAGAGGGGGAGAATCACCTCCCTTGACCTTCTGGCCATGCTGCTTTTGATGCAGCCTAGGATGCTGTTGGCTTTTCTGGGCTGCAAGCTCACACCACTGGCTTGTATTCAGTTTTTCATCTACCAACACAAGTCCTTCTCAGACCTGCTCTTAATTCACCATTTGCCCAGCCTGTGTTTGTGCTTGGGATTGCCCTGACCCATGTGCAGCACTTCATGAGGTTGGCACAAGCCCACCACTCAAGCCTGTCAAAGTCCCTTCCCTCCAGCATGTCAGCCACAGCACACAGCTTCATGTCATCAGCAAACTTGCTGAGGGTGCACTCAATCCCATTGTCCATGTCACCAACAAAGATGTTAAATGGGGCCAGTCCTAACTGATGGGACCAATGACTCCTGAGAAATGCCACTTGTCACTGGCCTCCCCTTGGACATTGAGCCATTGACCGCAACCCGTTTTAGTGTTACCATTCAGCCAATTCCTTATCCACTGAGTGGTCCATCCTTCAAATCCATGTCTCCAATTCAGAAACAAAGACGTCATGAGGGACAGTGTCAAATGCTTTGCACAAGTTCAAGTAGATGCTATCAGTTGCTCTTCTCTTATCCGTCAATGCTGTAACCCTTTGTAGAAGGCCACCAAATTCATCAGGCGTGATTTGCCCTCGGAGAAGCCATGTTGGCTGTCACCAGTCGCCTCCTTATTTTCCATGTGCCTTAGCAGAGTTTGCAGGGGCATCTGTTCTGTGATCTTGCTGGGCACAGAGGTGAGTCTGACTGGTCTTTAGTTGCCTAGGTCTTCCTTTTTTCCCTTTTTAAAAATGATGTTTCCCCTTGTCCAACCAGTGGGAACTTCACCCAGCTGCTATGATTTCTCAAGTATGATGGATAGAGGTTTAGCTACTTTGTCCACTAGTTCTCTCAGGACCCACAGATACATCTCATCACGTCCCATGGACCTGTGCACTTAAAGGTTCTTTAGATGGTCTCAAACCCAGTCTTCTCTTATAGTGGGCTGTTCTTTATTGTCCCAGCCTGTGCCTCTGCCTTCAAATTGGGCAGTGTAGCTAAAGCTCTTGACAGTTAAAACTGAGGTAAAAAAAATCATTCAGTATCTTAACCTTCTCCATATCCCAGGTAAGCAGGTCTCTTGTTTCCTTCTGGAGAGGACTCACATTTTCCCTAGTTTTCCTTTTATCACTGACATACCTACAGAAGCTTTTATTGTTGCCTTTGATGCCCTTGGTCAGATATAATTCTATCTGGGCTTTAGCTTTTACATTCACTCCAGTTGGTAACTGACATAGAGGGTGACACTCTCTTTTTGTTTTGCCTGCCTGTCCTTCCTAAAAAGCCTGTGTCCTTCCATTCCAACACTCCAGTCATGGGAGCCATCCCACCATATCTCCATGATGCCAATAAGATCATATCCCTGCAGGTGTGCATATGTCTCTAACTCCTCTCATTTGTTCCCCATGCTACATACGTTTCCATAGAGACATTTAAGTTGAGTCCCTGGTGAAGCTGACTTCCTGGCTGAAGTGTGCTGCTCATCAGGTGCTCTCCTGCAGACCTGTGACCCCTCCCCAGGCTCTAGGCATTTGTTGCTGGCACTGGCATCAAAGTGGTAGTAGTGGGATGGATTGAGGTTGCTCCCTCACAGCAACTTTAGTTTAAAGCACTTTTCACCAGCTTGGTAAGCCTATGCCCTGACCCCATCAGCCCTCAGCACACCAGGTTTCCCAAAGTGAGTCCCACAGTCTAACTAGCCAAACCCCTGGCTGTGGCACCAGTCTTATTACAGTTTGTTTATTCACCAGATTTGACTGATCCTTTCAAATACCTTTGACCAGGAGGACTGAGGAAAATGTGTTCTAGAGTCCCTTACTGCCACTCCCAGGGCTCTGTAATCCTCCTTGATATTGCTTAGACTGCTTCTGGCTGTACCATTGGTGCCCACGTGAAACAACAGCAGTGGATAATAGTCAATGACCTGTACAAGGCTTGATAGTCTCTTGGTGACATCGCTGACGTGAGAAAGGAGAAATGAGAATCTGGAAACTTTTTCATATTTCCTACCACTGCCAAAGAAGAGCCATAATTTTTCTTTTCTTCTTAGCCATCCCATAACTATACATTCAAGGATTGCATCTGGCAGTTGAATTATCATATTGTGGCAAGAATTCTGGTATTTGCAGAAAATGCAGTATTGGGTGTTAAATTCAATATTCAGCAGCATTAACCCAGTATAAACTGAAATGATACATACATTCTTCCAGATTAAATATTTAAGTGGAAGTGTATTTGAGGAAGAAATACAAACCCATGTTTGGAAGACATGTACTTGCATTAAGAATAAATCTCTTGTTTCTTCATGAGTAGCTATATGAGTAGCTAAGTGAGAAACTGAGCATTTTTAAAAATAAAGCTGACTATTTCTTCATGTTTCAAAAATTGATTATCAGCTTTCTAGCACTTTCACCAGTTTCTTTCTGATCACTCCTCCCTTAATAAATGAAATAACAAAATTTATTACCTTGGCAACCAACTGCAATGAGAAAAATACGTGCGAACTTAAACACGCAAGCAATCACAACGGAACTGGGGAAGGACCAGACGACTGCAAAACTAATTTTGCTAATGGTTTGAAGGATAACGATGGAAAGATGAGTTTATCTCTTTATAAGTCTCATTGGAACAAAAGCTGCTTGCATTGTTATAATGTCACTGGTTCTTGGATTTTTATGGAGTCCAAAACTTGAGGCCTTTGGACTGCGGTAGGAGGTGTAGCCCTGGAAAGAATCAGAATTCTGGATGCAGTCCCTCTCTGGCTGGTCCTCCTGCCTGCTAATATGAGCACACCTTCCCTGCTTGCCTTGCATCTGTATGGGGGCAGGCAGCAGACTATTTGTGTCCTCTGAGAGTAAGGGGACTCCAATTCCAAAGGGATGTGTTGGCAAGTGGGTACAGGAATACTACACGGAACTGCTACTGCAGCAATGAGTGCAGTGCCACATGGCATCACTGGGGAGGATGGGATTTTCCTTAAAAAAAACCAAAAAAACAACAAACCAAACCAAACATTTCTGTCCTTTAGATTTCACGACCTCCACAGACAATGGCAGCAGGATCCCCTTAATCCTGTGATAATTCAGAGTTTTAATGGCTTGCTTAACAAATCTATAGAAGATCAAGGAAAATTATTCATATCTTCTCTGTCCAGATGTAGAGATCTTAAAAATCTTTTATTTAGGGGGCAGTGTCCATGATGTTTCACTTGTGCTTTTTCACTTTTTAAAAGTAACTTGAGTGACTCATGGAGAACCCTAGAATACCTAGTATGCCTCTATCTACATCTGTCTGTGCATCTCTATAGACACTTTAGCTGGTTCCTCACAAGTGTAAAGATGTTCTAAAATGCTGGCTTAAAATATCTCCCTCCTTTTTATCAGTTTAGATATTGAGGTTTCTGTACCTATTGCTCTGGCATTACTCTGATTTTCCCTGAGCTGCAGTTCTTCTCCAAGATTCTCTCTGAAGTTTTATTTCCTTTCAGCTGTGCATGATGGCATCTACAGTTCAGACTTTGCTCTGAGTACTTAGTTTCCCTAATGATTACCATATATTTCTTAAAAATATCCTTCTCCCATCTGTGTTCATGTTTCAGCATTCAGATAATTCTACCCAATAAAAGTAGAAACTGAATATTTCCTAGTGATTTCCATAGTAGTCTTTTCTGACTCAGTAAAACATCTTTTACTGAAAACAGTGGGAGTACTGGGTCTGCTGATAACTGCAGGATACTGAGGTAGTTTATTTCTCCTGTGGGTGAATCATGTGTGGATGTGTTATTTAACTAAGAGGGAAAAAAACAAAACCTTTTCTCGTGGATGAGGATGAGTCCTATCTTTTTCTTCATGAGCCTAAATCAGGATAATTCCACTCTAATCCATTTCCACTGAATTCTCTGAGAGTCATGTCAGCTGAGTGCAGCCCACACAGAAATGCTACGTGTCACTCTGTTTCTCAGCTTGCCTTTTCTTTTAAGTTTAAAGTTGAAGTCTAAGTTTAAAGGTTAGATTTCTTCCTGGTTGAGAAGTGATGTTCTTTGTTATGGGCAGGGAAGACAGGTTTAGGAAGTAAAGACTCTCTGGAAGACAGAGAGATTCCCTTTGCCTATGAGTTGGTGTATGGATGTTTGACAGGACTGCCTTTTTAATAGTCTATTTAAAAGAATGGTCCGTGTGGATTTGTGAAGAATAAACTGTCTTGAACTGATTTTATTTTCCTCTAACACAATTTGCGGATAGAAGCAACAGTGTATCCCTTTATTTTGACTACAGGGTGTCAGGTAAAACCTTACATCCTGTTTGCTCATAAGCAAGCAAGAGAAACACGATCTGGCTGAATAAAGTTCCTGTAATGCACTTTGAAGGGTTATCAACAGAACAGATTCAAAATGATAGGATGAGCTGACTGTGGGTCTCCAGGGCTCTGCTCTACACTGAGTTCTGATCAGTGCTTTGTAATAACATTGGTGCTGAGAGGCACCATATGTGTATGCACATACACACACACACACAAAAAAACAACCCGAACACACCCGCCACAACGCCGACA
>NW_008598128.1:86992-101729 GCF_000691845.1 Merops nubicus
CCCCCCCCCCCGAAAGAAAAGCAAAACACCAAGCCAGAGCAAAAAGGACCCGTCAGTATGTTGAAAGAAAGATACCTTATTAAAACTGAATTGCAGCCTGCCTTTTTACTTCATCAAGGACAAGAATAGGGAGGTACAACTGGTCAGCCAATTCCCATCTAAGCAGCAACTCTGTGTGAGAAAATGGAAGGCAGGGAGTACAGTGATTTACAAGAAGAATGTAAGACCACCATATTGTATGAAAATGTGAATAACCTGGGGTATAGTAAGGAAAATATGTCTAGCAAGATGTATAAAGGACTTATTCAACATTTAGGCAGTGGGAAAGCTTGAAGCAGAGTATTGTCAAGTTTCGGGTGCTCCATTTCAAGAAAAATGAATAACTAGCAAGTGGAATGCAGCGACAACAATCAGAGATCTAAAAAAAAAAAAAAACCTGACCTATACAAGAAAATGAAAGGAATTTGAGTTCTTTAGTTCTAGGCAGAAAAGCCTGAGATCTCAAGTAGGTAAAGGGTATTGCAAAAAGACATGGGAGATTCTCCCAGTTTTAGGCTATCAATAAATCATGGGTGTAAATTGTGGCAAGGAACATCTAGCCTGGACATTAGAAAAATCCTTCTAATACTAAAGAGATTGAAACACTGACATGTTTTTCACAGGAAGCCTTCGTCATTTTAGGAACAGCTATGTCTGATCTTTTTTGAGGAAAAAGGATTGTCTAGATGGCCTCTGGATATCCTCTCCGGTCCTGTGGACATGACTCTTCAAAGATATTAGGTTTGTTTTCAGCTTTATAATAATGAAGAGGATGTAGGCTACTTGATCTAAAATCAGAGCCACCCTCTAAACACTGAGCTGATCCTAGAGTGCTGTGCCTCCATTAGTTTATAAAGCTAGAATTAAAGGCAGTGGTAATAAAGCCTGTGTTTCATTGTTTGAGGTGCCAGGAGGAATGTGTGGAGAATTCACTAGCTGAATTTCAGTCTCTGCTTAAAGCAAAAAAAAAATTAAAAAAAAAAATCAGTATTTCTGTTATAATATATAGGCTAAAAGGCATGGTAAGCGAGTTCTTCAGCGTTCTCTTTCAAGTAGAAAATAAGTTTATTCTGAGATACTGCATCTCCCACTTTAGCTCCTGTCTGTTCTGGCAGGGTTGGAGCTATGACTGAGAGATGTGGTCTGACAATTGCTAGGGCTGCAATACACACACTTCTTCAAGCATCTTTCAGTATCGTTAAAATATGAGCATCTCCTCTAGACAAATTTTGTCATCTTGCACAATGACGTCTCTTAAGGCAAAAGACAAAATCTAGCCTGTTGTACCAGCTGCTGAGGGAAACACAAGCATTTAGATGAAAGTGTACATGGGGGGCATCTGGAAGCCTTTTTGTGAGCCATGAAAAGGACCTGAGTATGAGGGGAAGATGTTAACCAGATTGTCAGCGTTTTAGCAGGGGTAAGGAAAGCCTTTAGAAACAGTGTTTTAAAGTGTTGTCATTCTTTCCTGGAACACTGATGTCATTTATCCAGATTTTTTTTGTCACTTGTTTAAGAGATAAGGAATCTCTTCTACAAAAATGTGAGATCTGAATTTTTTCCAGCAATCATTCATATTCTCTGAGGACGTGGGAATCCCTGCAGAGGAATAGATTTCCAAATGAAGTAAAAGTTTTGGGAGGTGGACTTGCTGCTGGAGGAATATTGCTGCAGGCCCTGCACTGTAAAAGATACTAGTTTTATCATTGGAGATAGTAGGGTTCTGTTAGATTGCACCTTCCTCTGTGCCATCTGTGACCCTCTGGGTTTTTTTTTCCCTGCAATTATTATTGTAGGAAAATGTGCTTTGTTTTTTTGTTTGTTTGGGGGTTTTTTTGTTTGTTTTTTTTTCAACACAGAATTTAATGCTGTGTTACTGATAGTTTCTGCCATGAAAGTCAGGTGAAACTGAAGAGCAGGGAGATTGTTCTGAAAACAGGAGTGCACAGTAGTTTGCAGCAACCATGAAAAAGTTTAAGTCTTCACTAAGATTGTGTCTCTTCCTGCCAGGCATGAAAGAGCTGCACCATTGAAGATTTGTCAGCAAGACTGGGTGAAGGATGCCCACAAGGGGTTACTCGTGTGTTCAGCAAATTCTCAAGTGAGTGGGCCTCTCACAAACATGGGGGAAATGACCTTGCTTCTCCTTTTTCCCTTGTGACCACAGCATTTTTATTCAGAAAACGGGCCAATACCCCACAGAAGAAGCCCTTTTTGTGGCTAAAGCACTGCGCTGATAATATGGGCCATTTTCTGAATCCACTGTAGGTCTTAAAAGACATTCATTAAGTCTCTTGCTTTTTGGTATTGCCTCTTTTTTTTTTTTTTTCCCTCTTGTAACATTCTGAATGCTGCTGAAGTTTATAAAAGGATTGTGGAATTAACACGAGTAAGAAGTTGTGAATTAGTTTAGAGATGCCCTCTAAACGTGTAAAGAGTTGTGACAAAAAAGCTTCAGGGTTGGTCCTGCTGACAAAATGAAGAGATTTTGGAATGGCAAAGAAAAATCTACTGAATATGCAGTAACAGACAATTGTCTGCCCAGTTATCTTTAGAGGAATGATTAATAAGGCACGGAAAGTTAGTTTGCAAGTATTTGCTGTAGGCTACTGCCAACTGGTCTGAAACACATTTCAGATAGACATCATGTGTGCATTCTGTGGAGATTAGACACGAAATTTGTCTTTCTGATTTTACAATCAGAAATGTATGCATACTGTGTTGCTTTGACCATTGGTCTGATCTTATTCCTGTCCTCTCCAATTTGGACTTGATGCGTGAAATGTAGAAAATTATCCTGAACACCTCTGAGTTTTCATGGAAAGTAATATTCTGCTCCCAGTTTGGAGATCTCCTTTGGTCTGGTGGCAAGTCTAGAGTATAGCTGAAGAGCTCTAAGCTGAATCTGTACTTGCTAACCCAACTCTCAGCCAAATAGATGCGTAAACTTGTTCAAGAAGTGTTACCTCCAAACTGCTGAGTCCTGCTAAGATAGCAACTGCATCTGAGCTACTGGTTTGCCTGCATGTGTCTTCATTAGGCTGTGTGGTTTTGTTAGGTCAGGGCTACTAGGTGGGTAGCGTTTGCCTCAGCTTTCTCTGAAAGTAGTGACATCCATTGGCTTCCTTGTACTTTTCTTGAGAAGGGGGTCAGAGGTGCACGAAGATGAACATTTGAGTGAGAAAGACTGAAAAGGATTTCTTTTGTTTTCATTTATATTGCTCATGTTTATACAGATGACATAACCTTCTCTTGAAACCCAAATAAGAGCATTAGTATGACTTGTGTGTTTAAAGGTTTTCAGCTCTCTCCAAATATTAATCTGGTGCTTACATTCTGAGGTAATGGAAATATGAGGTTTGCAGGCAAGAGGAGTTGGTATCCTTGTCTGTAGAGCACCAGTTGGTCACATACAGGTCAGGCCCAAGTCTGAACAAGAGGGGTTGGCTCTCTAACCAGCTTGTGCATGAGCAGACTACAACCATTTTTGTCTCTTGCAAACAGTGCATTGCAGTTAGAGCTTCCCCTTAACCTTTGGCAGGGGCACTCACTCCTCAGAGTGAGTTTGCAAGTTTCAAAATGAGAGCAAATGTTAATTAGAATGCTACCACTTTTTTTTTTTTTTTTTTTTAGTTCATGAGGTTTTACTCTGCTGGGAATATACTTTTGTTCTGTCTATAGAGGATCACAGAATCATGGAATGTTAGGAGTTGGAAGGGACCTCCAGAGATCATCGAGTCCAACCCCCCTGCCAGAGCAGGACCATCTAGTCCAGGGCAGGTCACACAGGAACGCATCCAGACGGGTCTTAAAGGTCTCCAAGGAAGGAGAAGTAGATAGCTGTTCTTTCTGGCTTCTGTTTGAAAATCATACAATAGTTAAAGAGAATAAATTCAATGGTTAATCAAAATTCCTCTTTACCAAGAGATGGGATTAAAGAAAATAAAAATCTGTTATCTTTCATCCTAAGTCTCTGATTGAGAAGGGGATTAGTTTGAGTTAGGAACATCTGTTGTGCATCAGCTCTGTCCTGCCCATTCTTCAAGGATTTCCAAGCTGCTTGTCTATCACAGGTGGAACTGCTGCAGCTCACAGCAGTTACAACGGTGTAGCTGTTTTATTTCTCTGTTACTTCTCTAATTTGTATTATTAATAATAAATATTCTTTGCGCAACTAGATGAAAAAGTGTAATTTATTTTAAAAACTAAATTAAGCAGTTGCAGGAGAAAAGAGTTCTGAAATTATTCTGTGTGTATTAGAGGATAAACACAACTAATTGATCCTAAGTAAGGGTTCTTACAGCTGAGTGAATTATAATATCAAGCTGGAAGATAGCTCCAGCTCGTGACTGAGCTATTGTGATCTGTATCCAAGAAAGGAGGACAGAGATCTGCTTTGGGAGATGAGAATTAAATTCTAAAAAAAAAAAAAAAAAAGGTATAATCAATTATTGAAAGGAATTAAATATGCCATTAAGAAGTCTTCAGTTAATTAAAGCTATTTTGTTATACATCAGTCTTCTGTGTAGAAATACAAATTTATAGGCTGGAGAATATACTGTGGAAATGTGGGGTGGGTCAGCTGGTCCTATTCAGGTCTGCTCTCTGGCTCTCTGCTTGAAATTTTGCAAGATAGGTTAATGTGCTAGTCCTACATGTTCTCTCTGCAGGTATTATTTTAAGGATGCATTGCTTACAATTCCCAGATGGCACAATTTTCTGTAGTTCTCTCCCTCATTAAGCACTTTGCATCAGTAGTTGGAAAGAGAAAGATTCTGTTAATTTTGGTAGCCACCCTTAAATCTGACAGTAAAACGTTTGGATTAATAATATACTCACTACTGGATAATTCACTGTGGTCAGATTTAACTCACCACAGGTTAATTTACTAAGTTAGTTTAACTTGTTTTCCTCCAGTTTTAAAGGAGGCAGATGTAGACAACAGTAATCCATCACCCACTGATGAGCACACCACAAGGGAAAGAAGTGATGACTTCTTAAACAATTCTACTGCTGCTACTAACTCAAATGTTAGATATGCCAGTTGTAATAACATCATTAATACCAATGGAACCATGTTCCATGTGTTGAATGGAATGAGCAGCCTCCGTGTAATGGACAGACATTTTGGACAACTTTAGTTCAGCTTCTGTCATATGTTCTTGACAGAATTACCACAATTTTTCTCAGTTCCAGTTGAGGAACTGAATGATAGTGAGCCAATGATGACTCTGTTGACAGAGGTCTGCCAAAGCAATTTTTTGTGCTCAGCAAAGGTCTCAACAGTGCTGGTAGGAAAAGGACCTTTTATAATTTCTCTTGCATCTCTCTCAGCACAAAAAGCAGCTTAGACCCTCAAAGAATAAGCCACGTTTATCAGAAGTCCATTAAATTATTGCATCTCCCTTTGTTTTGGAGCATGATTGTTTTAGATATGCATGTTTAAGACCTGGGCCTCACTGAAAATTTGCACCACACATTTCTTCAGCTAAGGAGGTGGGTGTACTTGACAATTTCTCACGTGGGGAAAACTTGAGTAAAATGAAGATGTTGCACTGAAGAAAATGTGAGGGACTAAGAGAAGCCAAAGGGTGGTCATCTACCTGTGGAACGAGATCTGCCCAACACAAGCATACGTAATGCAGGCTGGAATGTAATTCGGTGATGTCTTCTTAATTAAAATCTAATCCTAGATGAAATCTGCAATAGTGTAAAATTGCTTGTGTTGTGCACTTTTCAAACATGTCAAGGACCTGGCTTTCATCATTTGGCCTTCTGTATTTGACCTCCATATGAGGAGTTATAAACTGTAGCAAGCCAAAGCAATAAATTTTGCCCTACATCTGTTGTTTCTCAGACTAAAATGCTGGGGCACTCAGCTGTACCAAAACATTTATCTCAGAAATTATTATTTGTGTACTATAGAATAAACACAAGGTAGATTTTATAAGGGGATGTAATTAGCTTCTCCATGACTGAAACAACGTTCGTGTTCTTAATGCTAAGTCTTGCCTGGAGGTGCACATTTGGTTATACACCTGGATATTGTTAAAAACACTAATGTATAAATTCCTGTCTTCGGAGACACACTGGCACAGTTCAGTAATGAAACGTACTAGCCCACCGGTAGGGACTAAAGCTTGTCTTCGATTTCTAATGCATACAATAGTGATTGCTACAGAAAAAAAGCATGAGTTCAAATCATTTTCACTTATTCTGATGTTCACTTATCAGAAAGGAGGCTTGTGGTGATATTCCTATTTCACGCAGGTAGCATTTAGAGACAGTATAATTTAAAGGACTTTCATTATAGGTATGTGCATTTTTTATGATCCATGTTCAGATGATTTGTAATCCACATAAACACAGTAGCCAAAAGTTAGCAGAAAGATCTTAGCTTGCATTTTGCAGGTAACAAAACTCCAATTAGGAAAGTTGCCCCTGTCTACAAACACATCTGTAACATGGCTTGGAATTAATACTGAAGTGTTGCAGCAGTAGCTACATTCACATTCAATAACTCAAAGTAGCAGGAGCTGGATGTGATTGCCTTCTTAGGACACTTGTGATGTGCTGAGGCAGTGCAGAGGCAATGCCAATGCCAGCTTGAGGTGGTGTCTGGGGCTGCACATGGCTGCCTCGCCTTCATGGCTTCCTCCCCAAACTAGTAGATGCCTCTCCTGAGGCAAGACCTTGAGGAAACTGCCAAGGGGGGAGGTTAGAACTGCATTTAAATTCTTGAGTGCTCTGTTGCCACAGTTTTAGCTGCTTCATTTCTCTCACTGTTTACAGTTAACTTTTAGTACTTTAAATGGCAAGCCATTTTTAACTCTCTCATATACAGCTGTACAGAAAAGACCAGGAATGTCAGTACCACCTCCTTTTAAACTAATACACCTACTGTTCTTTTTGTGTTGCCTTTCCCCATAGGGCTCTCCTTGCCATGCTTGCCTTGAGTGCTGCTCCCACTGTTGATGTCTGCTTGTCTGTCTGTCTATCTATCTATCTATCTATGTAATCTATCTTTAGTGTAGGTAATGTTGCTAGAGGAGGTGGAATTGCATGGCTGCCAAATGTAAGCCGGGTGCTGAGGTCCCTCTTGTCTGGTTTAGTTGCTGAGAGAAGGGAGAGGAAAATAGCTGAGAGTGATTGGTATCAAAAAGTAACAGTGAAACATGAAAGAATAATTACTTTGTATAAATGTGTATTTGTATTTTATTATCAGTTCTCACAGCAGACTTGCACTGCCTTCCCCAAGTTCTGTTTCAGCCAAGGATAAGGAAAATAAACCTGCTTCAAGCTTTCCAAAAATGTAAAGGGACTGAAGTAACATTTTTAGTGACAGTTCTAATTTAATTCTCTTTTCCAGTTGCCTGGCAGCAAATGTCTTAAAAATGTATCAATTTTTTTAAAAGGAAGACTTTTTTCTAAAGTTGATGTATAATCTGGGTTTTGTTATTTTCAGTCTTGGGTCACTCTGCCATCTCAGTCATTGAGGTTTTCTTCACAGGGTTTTGTCAACACTTACTAAGACACACACTCTGAGGTCTCTTTGCAACAGAAAAGAGACTTTGGGTCCTGTTTAGCAGCTGGTAGTTCTGTCTGCCTGCTAGAATTCTTTCCACTGGCCCCCTTGGGATGGAGATCAATAAACTTCAGTAATTTCACAGTTATCCTTGTAAAGTATCTGTGACAACATCTTGTTTCTGAGGGCTAGATAAGTGCCACGGCCGTGGTACACTTGTTGTCTCTAGCCCAAAGAGCCTAAAGCATTCCTTTATTCTTTCACAAAATACCTATTTCTTGTGCACTTAGTACAAACACGTGTATAAAAGCATATTTGTACACAAAGAACAAGGAATAACAAAACAGTTTATTGCAAGGTGAATTACCTTTTTCTATTCTGATGCAAATTTAGAGTGGAAGGACATAAAGCAGTTATCCAAGGTGGCATATAGACAGCATAAAACTGAGAGAGAGGGAGAAACATGAAACAGTTATAACTGTTGTGGTGTGGACAACTCGTTCCCCAATTTCATGATTACTAGTGTTTTCCTGAAAGCTTCAGGCTCTGGAAGTAAGACGAACATATATGTGTATCTTAAATTTCAAAAGGAAAAAAAATCTTTCTAGCTCCAGTGGAGATATGATTATCTAGACTATATTTTGTAATTTTAACTACAAACGTGAAAAATCTGGAGACAAAAAATAAGGACGTAGCTATTTATTTTAAGCCAGCTGTGTGACACTTGGATTTGGTAGCACCACTTTTATGTGTTGATATGCCATCACAGACACATGGCCTCTCTGCCATAGGAAGCAGGACAGATCATCAGCATGACCATTTTACAATGGGATTGACTCTGCTTCCATTTGAGATATCTTCCCTCTTCTCACTGCCTTAAGCAGCAGTCAGAACATGCTACCATAAGCAGATCATGCTGATAAGTTCTGAGTCAATTAATTCACTAGTACTATGGATTTAGTGCAGTAGCTCTTTCAAATAAGTCTTGGTAAAGTACATACCAGAGCTGCTTTGAAGCAGAAAGAGCTCAACATGCCAAGGAGGTACAAAGTTAGCCTTATATTCAGGCAAGCCAACAGAGAAAGCTTTGAACTGGAAAAAAAAGAACCTAAAATTATATAAAATGTCAGCCTACTTCATTGTAAGTTGCTCAAGATGACTCACTTAGAGCCCTTAGGGAGGGGGAAAGTGGGATCCCCTATTCAGTTTATGGTGCATAAACAGGATGGATGATTTTTCTTTCTTTTGCTTCTCATGTTGAATTTGTTTGTGGTCATATCGGCGAACCACACATGCTTCCTTATTCAAGCTTCTTTCATTAGTTTGCTGTGTGTCCTTAAAGCTGCCTGGAGCCTAAGATGTCTGTAGTTGAGACAACAATCGGCAAATTTTTTTTTTAAAAAATGCTCACTTGGCTCACTCCTCACACCCAAAGAAAAAAAATTAAAATTAAAAAAGCAAAATGACAGTGACAAAAAAGCTAGTTAAAATGAGTAGCAGCCAGGCTGGGGTTTCTTGAATCTGTGTGTTGCTTCACAGGCAATGTAACTGTAGTGATGGGATGGCTGAGAGAGAACAGATAAACCAGGTCTCTAATACCATCTTAATATTGCTTAGGGATCTGGGAGAAATAAACCCAGGGAATGAGCAAATTGCTTTCAGAGAGGTCAAAATCACATACAGCAGCCTAAAGTTTAACAGTATAACCTGTTACTTCTGATTTCGGTGGCTGCATAAGTTTCAGGTTAGATGCCTGAAGGCATGGAGGGAAGTGCCCTGAGTTTCAATAAGAATAATAAAGACATAATTTACTAGCAAAACTGAGGATGAGAAATTTCTCTTATCTACTGTTAGTGCCACAGTTTCAAGCTTTGTAACAACATGTTTTGGTTTTTTCAGGCAGGATATTTTCCCCATGGAACTAATCCACTGTACATCAGCAAAAGAAGTGGATTAAATTCTGAACTCCTGGAGTCCAAAAGTAGAGACTCTATTCTATTCCAGGGGTACAAGATTTACACAAGATCTGAACTGGCTGGTTCTTGGCAGGAGCCAGGAGACAAGGCAGCTGAATGCACTCTCTGCCTCCTGAGATCAGAACTAGAAAGTGGCATATTTTGCTTCATTACTATTCTGATCAGATAATTTAGATGTTTACCTTCCTCTCTAAAAACTGATCCACAGAAATTTGCTGGGTTTCAAACCAAACCATCCCTCATTATGCATTGGAAAAGCAGGATCTCAGCTCCTGGAAACTTGTGAAAAGTGATGAATGGAATGAAACGAAGATACAGAATTGCTCACTAGCAGATATGGAGTTAGAACTGCCATTCTTACTACCTTTACTTGTCTCACACTCTGGTTTTATGCTACTAACTTACCTTTCAAGACCGCACAGGAATGAGTGCAGTGAAAGCAGATACAGGGCAAAGACGCAAGTCTTAGAATTTAGGTTGTCCATGCCAGTCATAGCAACTAAAAATAGAGCCAAAATGAGAAGGGAAAGCTGATGATCTGTCATTGTAGTTAATTGGCCTCACATACAGCTAGAACATCTGCTACACATCTCCTTCATATCAGTTTTCATTTGATTTCTGCCCCTCAATCTTCCAGTATTGTCAGGTCGGAGAGGAATGATGGCTCTCTGCACCATATGTTGCTGCAAGTCTAAAGCAGCATGCTTGGGTTTGTGAGTAAAGTTATAGGAAGTCCTGGAAAAGAGATGTGGGGTCTGGATGGTCTTCATAGTTTGGAAGAAAAACTAACTGGACAGTTTAGCTATGCAGCAGCCAAATATAACACAGTTCTGGGAAATTTACTCAAAAGGCATAAACACTTAGAAGAAAGAGTGAAATAATGGAATGACACAGGCATTTTGGCTATATGATGTAGAAGTATCAAAACAGATTTATTTTGTTGGTAAACAGTCTTCCCAGGACAGGAGAATGAAGATTCACATATGTGGATGTAATTGGCAAGTATTTCACCTCAAACTGTTCTGAAGTAGGAGAAGTGAACATTACTGGAATGTGCTCAAGGAAAGAGACAACATAGACTGAAAACATGACATGAGCAAAATAAATCCAAATGTCCTGCTCATTGTCAGACATTGTCTTTCACAGGAGACATCTGAGACCTTGCAGAGGTTGTTGGATGAGCCCAAACACCTATCAGCTGTTTGCAGAAACTGATGTGATCCACCCCGAATGACTGAATGCCTTCCTTCCATCAAAGCCCAACCTAAATTTAAAAGTGAGAAGTTGTAGCCCTGTCTGGGGGGCATTGTTGCAGAGCTTGACCTGGAAGGCTTCCTCTGGGTGTTTTCACATCCTCCCACCTCAGTCTCTACTTCTGAGGCACTTTTAGTCTTAAAATGATACTAGCAGGAGGACACCAGGGAATTTTTAAGAAGGACTTGCTTCTAAAGTACTACCCCAGGAAATGAGAAGGATTCCAATGTGTAGTTCTCCCACTCAAATTAAAATCCGTATCTGCCCCTTCCCATGAGTGTTTCCCAAGCATCAGTATTTGGATGCGCTTGTAATCCTTCCTGTGAAAGGAGTTTTCCTAAATACAAGATTCACCAAACCAAGAAGTGAGAACATGACCATGCATTCTAGTTACTGTCAACAGCACTCACTTTGACACAGGCAAAATTTTTCCAGAATCACTACTATTTTAAACTTAATTATAAGTTCAGTGTAAAAAAAATAGAACATGTTCTAGGTCTGCAAGCAAGAAATCTTCACCCAGGCACAGTAAAAAGAGAAGAATAAGATAAGCTTAATTCTTTCTCACAAACATAGGTGTTTTCTCTTAGCTCTGGCTGCTGACAGGTGAGAGATCAGTCGTACCCACTCAGAACACCAGCTGCACCCTCAGCATCAGTAGGTGTAGAGTGACCATTTTGGCATTTACAGGTTAGCTGTGAAAACTAAGGTCCAGATTAGCATGTGATCACACAGCAGAACTCACTGGCAAAAAACAAGTGTAATACTCTGGCTCAAACCTTGGTTCAGGTCAGGCATAATGGCGCATCTATGTTTGTACGTTGAAAATAAACTTTGTAAATATCCTTCACAACTCAAATGCTTCTTTTACCTCAGAGCTCTTATGGTGCCACTATGAAAACAGTTTAAATGCATCCTTTTTCCTTTGAACAGCTGATGGGAAGATAATAACCCTGAACTGGCTAAGGAAATAAATTTACATATCCAAATAAGCTGCTTTATCTTGCCATCATACTATTTGTTCTTTCTGCAGTCTTGCACATCTATTCCTGGCAGAAAAAAAAAAAAAAAAAGTTAGGGAGTTTTTAAGGAGTTAGTATTAACATCTTTCTTATTTGCCAGATGAAAATTTAGGTGAGAAGTGAAGAAATGAGGAATGATGTGAATAGGAATGGAAAGAAGAATTTGTGTTAAATCTTTCTGCCACAGTATTTTCGATTTCTCCATTAATCTTGGACCCTTGGAGAATACTACAGATATGAACAGTGGACACAACATTAATTAACTAGATGTGCCCATCTAAATCAGGAAACTAATCACAAACCCCTCAGTTGATATGATACTGGAGTTGGAAGATGTCTGAGACTTGTAGCAAGTTGTTTGGGATTATATTTATCTAAATTAAAAAGCTGACAAAAATCTCCATGCTGCAGGACCAATTCCCTGTTAGTCAGAAGCCAAATGCATAACACTGTCAGGAGATTTTGAACAACTCATATTCTTCAGTCAGCCTGATGACTTTGCTTCCCTCTTCCATCTATGCAGAGTAAGCAGCAAGCCTTCTCCTTTATGCTCCTGGAGGCTAGATGAGTTGCCTTTTGTGCCAGCTGTAACCCATGAGACCTTTGCTGACCATCCACAGCTGATCTGGCGTCCTTCTTGCAGGCTGTAACTGAATTACCTTCAGATGGGTTTGCTGATTTTCAGTGGACAAGGGGACTGAGTTATTTCCATTTAAGTTTCTATGATGACAAAAATAAAAGTCTGGTTTTGCGTCAGCTGAGGACGGTGACTTTGCGTATGAGTTTTATCAAGACTAGGGTGACTGAGATTAAAAATAAGTTTGGTAAAGCCAAATACTCAATATAAATCTTTAAAGAACTCGTAACTATAGCTATTAAATACTCACTAGTACACAACTCCATTGCTGCATTAAGACACTGTAGTTACTTAATTGTTCTTAATACCGCCTGCCAAAATCACAAAGTCCTTAGCAGGGCTCCTGGATGGACCATTAGCAGTAATAAATGGTAACCTCATAAGATTATTTTAACCAGAAAGGCTGCAAGTGTGGCTATTATTGTGCTGATTCTTGTACTCACCTCTCTCTGAAGAAAGAAGCCACTGAGCAGTGTCTCTGCCCAGGGAGAGACAGATGAAGTGTGAGGGTAAATTCTCGTTGATTTTCATTTGGTTGGTGTTCTGTACCAGTTAGAAGGCAGAACTGTGTCCCAGCTCCCTTATCCCTCAGTTTCCCCAAATAGAGAGGTAAATAAGGAAGGCAGGGGTAATGAAAACCTTGCACCAAATTGAAAGTTAACAAAATGAAATGTATTATTTAACAGGGTACAGAAAGGAAGAAGGGTAGGGGTTTAACAGGGAAGGGGGGTTGTAGGAACAACAAGGTAAGGAAGATTAAACTTCCAAATATACAAAACCCAAATGCTATGCTGAGGCTCCCCGGTGCTGGATCTCGCTGGATTGAGGTGGATTGAAGCTGGATGCACAATCCTTGGACGTGGATGGAGGCAGGGAAGAGTCTGTAGATCAGGCCCAGGTCTCCAAGATGGCCACGGCCACGTGTAGCACAGGGAGCAGCAGAGCAGCCTGTGCCCAGGTAGAAGGTCAAAGGAGCAAGAGCGCAAGAGAGCAAGAGCAAGAGGGAGCAAGAGAGCAAGAGCAAGAGGCGTGCCTTTCTCCCCTTTTTATAGACCTTGGCAGGAAGTCCCGAAGACAGGAAAAGGGGAGTGGGAATAGGACAGGTGTACGCCCCTTTCATTCAGGCTTGTACCTGGTTTAGGGTTTCAAATCTCCACCCACCAGGGGCAGCAGGTTTCAAACCATTACATATTTTCATTTGGTTGGTTTTCTCCTTGTGTAATAACTAGTTGTTAAACAGGGGAAGCTTCAGATGTCCTATCGTGTTACAAGTGCTGCAGTTTGAAAATGCTGCAATGGACAAACCTGACAAGATGAGAGGTTACTATTACTTAGGGATAAGCAAGAAAGGTGTTTCTGGCTGAACTAATCAGACTTGAAAGGGCAGTGAATAGTATAAAACCTAGAGGGTAAGAGAGAGCTGCCCCTGAGGGAAGTCAGTGAAGTGAAATTCTCATCACACTGAGCAGAGATACAGGACTGAAAATGGAGGTTAACAGAGAGCACAAAGCAACTGTGAAATGTAATTGCAGTTAATCTGACCAAAGTGAGTTCTATTAGACTAGCCAGCTATTCGATTTTCCTCAGCATTCGTTTGAACATAAGACCTAGTATAGGATTTTAACTACTAAAATTTCACATAGTGTCTTGGGTTTTTGTTGTTACTTTGTTAAGGGGAAGAGGGAGAGGAATATTGAATGCCTCTCTGAAAAGAGAATGAAGGCATGATCATTACGGTGGAGGTCACGGAGAATAACTGGGTGAAGGAATTCAGGTGAAAAGATCCTTACAGACTAAACACAGTTTTGTAAGGGGATAGTATTCTGATCCTCTGTGGTGGAGGGAATATGTTTCCCTCCAGATCAAGAAGTGTTAGAAGCAGCGTCTTGGCAGTAAAAGAAATTAGTACCTGTCTTTGGACTTGCAGTGATTTGAAAGTGACTTGTACAGTGAATACTTTTATTTGCTTCTTTGGTGTAGTGGGTTAGGAAAGAAGAGTTTCATCACACTTATGAACTGGGTGTCTGCTTCAAACCCAGCATGGTGGCTGGAAGCTCAGAAAGGATTTCCATGCTCTGCATCTAATGTCTTGATGGAATCATAACAACAACTTTAATGCCTACCAAGTTTCGGCTTGTAATGAGAGTCCCTTGTAGGTTACCAAAGCAAGCAGTTCTGAATGCTGGCGTGAGTGCTGCTGTGCTAGGACAGCTGAGGTTGTTCCTAATGGTGTTCCTAGTTGCAGGTAGAAGTGAGTGCTGTCTAAAAAAAAAGAATATATATA